>NW_009635830.1:1553-1775 GCF_000690535.1 Cariama cristata | reverse complement strand
ACGGATCTGTGCTGCTTTGAAATGGGAACATTCCTGAGTCGTGATTTTTCCCTGGCCTAATTATGGAAATTTTTTAATTAGTTGATAAGAAAGATCACTTGGAAATTGCAAGAGAAACATTTTGAGGTTAAATCCTCATCCGTGCCCACATCTGCCTGAAGATGGGAGCTGCTCCGGCTGCACCAACCTCTGCAAAGGCTGCGGCAGGCGGGGTGGCCAGGG
>NW_009635830.1:0-1450 GCF_000690535.1 Cariama cristata | reverse complement strand
AGGCTGTCGTTTTGTACTCCACGGGCTCTGGGCTCGGCTGCAGAGATGCTCTTCTCCGTGGAGGGGAGGCATCTGCAGGACGGGGGCTGCTGGCCTCTGCTCGGCACAGCTGTGGGGAGCCGAGGGTCTGTTGCCAGCATCCTTCACTGTTCCTGCTGCCAGCCCATGCCCCATCTTGCGCCAGGCACTCTCTACTCCATCTGAACGGATGCCCCACGCCGGGCCGTTTTTCCTGCCCTCCCAGACCAGGCGGACCTGGTGGTCCGGTGGGAGCCCACGTGGCGCAGGCTTTGGTCCGTGTGTGTCAGCGTGGCACGCATGCCTCGCTGGTCACCCAGACCTGGTCCGTGTGGGCTGTTCCTCCTGCTCCCAGCCCAACGCGTTGCATCTCCAGGGATGCGGGAGTCACCCGGTATCAGCAGGTCGAGGAGCCCTGGAGAGGTGGGAAGGATGAAAGACAATAAGCGGGAGGTTTATCGCGTTGGCACAGCTCAGCCTGGGCTGGCAGAACAAGCTCTGCCGACTCCTCCGCCTGTGAGCAGGCTCTGCCTCGGACCCACCGGGCAGGGGATGAGCTGGAGCATCTCTGGGGGGATCATCCGGGCTGATGCAGCGCTGCGGGGCAGATGCCATCGGCTGCCCGCCTGGCAGGGCTGTGCCCAGCACTTTATTTCCAGTTTCGGAATTTCTGGCTCTGACATCTGGTCGGTGGCTCTGCTCCGCGTCGGTGGGGGATGAAGGAGCTGTTGAATGTGGGGTCGGTTTTGCCAGTGTAAGATCAGAGGCTGCTTCTCACCTTCCTTTCTCCTCCCAGTTCTTTGAGACCTCTGCTGCCTTTGAACTGGGAAAAGTACCGCAGCCCACTGACTGCAGCAGGGAGCAGCAGGTCACATCTTTGTAAAACTGCATGGCAAAGGGCCAAGAGCTTTTTGGGGTTATTTTTTTCCTTTATCTGTTGGAGCAGGAGAGATGTGGGACCGGTGACCTGGGCCTTGCAGGTGCTGCAGTGTTGCTGCCCTGGCCGTCCGGCTGCTCTCTGGGCACCACCAAGCCCAGGACCGGTGTGGCAGAGGTGCCAATGGCCATCAGTGGTGGTTCCTGGCAACCAGACCTCCAGAGCGGGACCCCAGCCTCCTGACCAGCTGCTTTTGGAGGAGGGATGGAGCTGGACAGGTCCTGACTTCATCCCGCCTGGGGATTGATCCTGGCTGCAGGCTGGCGAGGGGCAGCGCCCAGAGGGATTTCTGGTCTCTCAACACTTCAAGCTCTCTCCTCCGGGCAGCAGCGGTGCCGGCGTGGTGCCTGCGGCAGGACCCTTCCCCGGTGACCTGGCTCTGCCCCGCGCGGCGCGTCCCCGAGGCACGATGGCGTTGAAGAGCCCCTGTGCTCGCCGGGGCTGCTTCAGCGCCTGGAGATGGGGTCAGAGCTCTGCACGCACATTTCTCGGGGG
>NW_009635829.1:0-938 GCF_000690535.1 Cariama cristata | reverse complement strand
GATGTTAAACAGCGCCGGTCCCAGTACCGTCCCCTGAGGAACGGCACTACTCATCACCGGTCTCCACTTGGACATCGAGCTGTTGACCACAACTCTTTGAGTGCGACCATCCAGCCAATTCCTTATCCACCGAGTGGTCCCTGTTAGATGCTAGCTTAACTACTAATTAACTTGATCTGCAGTATTCTCAGTTCTTTCTGTTGTATCCCTTCCAAACTTAGGGGATAATTAGTTCACCATTGGATGTGAGAAAAAGAAAGATACAGAGAATGATTCAGTAATTTAATGGCAGAGAGAGAAAAGACCTGAATTTCCATCTGCCTCACTTAAGTATTTTATAGGCTATATATAGGCTTCAGCTCCTTCCAGAAGGGTTGGATTAGAAGGAAGAAAAAGCTAGAATTGAGCTGACAAAAAGGATGTTACTTACTGGGGAACAGACTCAGCGGAGTACTCAGCAGAGGCAAAGGGACCTAATACAAACTGGAGAAAGGGGGGACTAGAGACGTGGTACGTAACGGGGGGGAAGTGTAGAGGTGCGCAGCCTTGGTCACAGAAGATGAGCCCGGGCTACGCCTTCTGCAGGTACTTTGGGTCCAACTCACAAGGCAGCTCCGGGGCTCCAACTCTGCTTTCCTCAGAGCCTCACGCCACCTCAGCGGGAGGGAAAAAGCACCAGTCTCTCCATCGTAAGGTCCCTGCTGCCCATAATGCTTTTATTTTACAGTCAGAAACATGTACTCTTGGAGAAAGTTCAGAGGGCAAATTAACGCTCTGGCAGTGCCCGTTCAAGCCGAGGGACGCCTGCCCCAAGGATGCAGGACTGCGGGCAGACCGCCCGGCTGTGTGCTTTGGGGTATTCACCACCCATGGGTTGCCACCTGGAGAGGCACAGACATGCCACGGGGCCTCCTGCCTGGGGTTCCCCCGTGGGGTGA
>NW_009635828.1:288-560 GCF_000690535.1 Cariama cristata | reverse complement strand
CTCTTTTTTTTACTTTTGAACCTCTTGGCCGTGGTTTGTGCCCCGACTCCCAGCCGCGGAGCGTGCAGCAGAAAGGCTGCTTTGGCAAACCCTCGGTAAAAATTACACTTGTCCGAATCAATAATCGTAAGATTTTTATCTCGGGCTATTTTAAGGACGATGCTACGTCCTAGGAATACAGAGGCTGAACCGGGAACACAGCTTGGGTTTGTTTTTTCGGTTGCTGTTGCCGAAAGAAAACAGCTCCGGAGCTGGGTGCGGGCAGGAGCCTG
>NW_009635828.1:0-274 GCF_000690535.1 Cariama cristata | reverse complement strand
AAACGCCGAGCGAACCTGCCGTTTTCTGCGAGTGGTTAAAAAACTCCGTGTGTGGCTTTGCGGGAGTTTCTCGTGCAAGCTGCCCTTAAAAATCAACTTTTTTTTTTTTTTTCCCCTCTCTCCCAGTACCCCCAGAAAAACCAGTCAACATCACTTGCTGGTCCAAAAACATGAAGGACCTGACCTGCAAGTGGGCGCCAGGGACGGAAGGGGAGACCTTCCTGCACACCAACTACACCCTCAAGTACAAGCTCAGGTGGGGCCCCCGCCGTAA
>NW_009635827.1:45196-47347 GCF_000690535.1 Cariama cristata | reverse complement strand
CCCAAAACCAGACCATAGATCGCTGAGAAATAACACACAGAAAGCACTCACAGGCTCCGCTTTTTAGTGCCGTAACTAGTTTGGACTCCCGCACTTAGGAAATGTCACATCTGATTTTGACCTAGAATCCAGCTCGCTCTGCCTGGCCGAAACACAAGCCGCCCCATTCACGCGGGGCCCGGAGCGCAGCCTCCAGCTGCAGAATGTGGGTTACCAGACGCAGGAGACGTCTGAGAAGGAGCATTCAGAGCAGCACGTGTGCCGCTTCCAGCCGCCAAGGCATGCCATTATGAACTCTGCAAAACGTATGAATGGTACAGCCTGACCGTACAATCCCTGGAAGTACATATCCATAACAATCCTATGGAAAAAAGAGAGGGATGCGTGCCCGAGCGTCACAAAGAGGCAAGACTGTTGGGTTTTTTTTTTGAGTATGCAAATAAGCTAATTAATTTCCCCTCCAAAAACCATTTGCACAATCTGGGAGCCGTTGCAAGGGCCAGTTGTGAAGATTTCAACTGCAAACACCATCAGCAACAGCTAAGGGAACCATGAAATCAATAGTCACATTTTAAAACTAAACCACACATGCCAAAAATGTCGAGTCCATTTCTCATGCATATACTTTTACATCTAATGGCAAAGCGTCAACAGAATTTGGGACTACGGCAGTCCCACCAAGCCGGCGGCACTGCAGCCGGACAGCCCACGCAGAACCACCACCTGCCACACCAACACGTCCTTCTCGCCACGCACCGCAGCGTTCACCACGGATGACCACCAGTTTATCTGCTCTGCTCCCTCCTGCCATGTTACATACGTGCCCGTCCTCTGCCTACTCCACCTTTAGCCCACCTGCACGGACACACAGCTCTAGCTGGTACTTTGAAGCACCTCACGCACAAAAGGGTATCACGAAAAGGAATTGTATGTGACTCCATCATACATGCATGTGGGGAGTGAAAGCTGTACAGCCTCCACAAGCAAACAGATGCATTTGAAAAAAAGGCACAAAGTAGGAATGAACATGCTTTTCCTCATCAACACGTGTGTTTTATCAACTGCCTGAACTCCAAATCACTTCCCCTTTCCAGACAGACGCCTCTGGGTCACATCTTTCAGCTCTGTTAAAATTTCAACAGCTCACTGGCTGCCATTTCATGCGAAAAGGGGGAAGGGACGTGGACTGAGCATCAGAGAGTCAAACGCAGAAACATGTTTAAACAGAAGCAGAAAATCTTCTCCCAAGAAGAGGGGTTCCAGTACCAGGACTACGTAAGAGGAAGAAAACGAAGAGCTGCAGTTCTGCAGAGTGACAGGTGCACATCATACAGCTGGGACCATCTACCTCCGTAGAATTTGCACTGCACTAGCAGTAAGAGAAGACTTTTTCCTCTTGGGCAAGCTCTTTCTCACTCTAGGATTCACAGCGGAGCAATTACAAGCTTCCTAAAAGCCCTGCGAAGCTTTCACGGCTGGCAGTAGCTACAGCTTCTGACTCAGACCGACTGCAAGCATTAACAGAGAGCAAGGCGGTAGAAAACACTGCAGCCCAGTTGAAGGTCTAAGCACCGGCGAGTGTGGACTTCAGCAAGTTCTGCCCTACTTGCCTTAAAAACGCCCAGCGGTCCTTTTGCTATCAATGATGTAAAAAATTACAGGTGTAACAGGTCTGTTTATGAAGGCTGACTCCCTCACTCCATCACCGCAGCGGTGTCACCCTGCAAGTGTCAGGCTTACCTCTCGTTTTGCTGGCATCCGAACAAGCGCGTACAAAGGGACCAGGGCATACAAAGCATTTTGTAGGCTTGGAACAAAAACCTGCTTGCAGGATTCACTTCGTGAAAGAATTTATGTTAACAGAGCAAGCTATTTATAGCAACTCTCCATAGAAATGAACTGTCTCTTGGTTCCTGTCCTCGTGAAACGCAGCTTTCTAACCAGAGAAACCCTCTCTTTACTCTAAAAGCATGGGCAAAGGGGGGCACGGGGAAAGGGAAGCTGCTCCCCGCCACACACCCTCCGCCTCCCGTCACCCTGGAGATCAGGTCTCCCCGTGCCGTGGGCACACAGGGTGGCTCGTGGTGCGAGCCCCTGCAGTCACAGCACTGGTCCCCAGCACCCTTGGCTGGATGGAGGTGCCGGTGCCAG
>NW_009635827.1:43448-45134 GCF_000690535.1 Cariama cristata | reverse complement strand
AGATGGACCGCTCTTCCCAGGCTCCTCAAGCCACACACGTTTAATTACGGGTATACCTAAGGAAGAGTGCTGTTCCTCAAAACAGCACAGGGACAAACCAGGAGGGAGAGATCCCGTCTCTCCCCAGCCAGCCCTTCAGAAGATCCCAAACCAGAGCGTGTCGACATATCCCCGCCTTTCGTACACTCTCCGAAATAAAAGTATGTGTACTTTAATCCTGATCACACCCAGCCAGCCAGCTAGAAACCCCACACCCCTGTATACACACCTCACCTGGTTCACAACATCACCACACAAAATCTCACCTGCTTGTTAGAAATTACCCAGATCCACGGTCTGCTCACTATCCAAGCTTAATTAATTATCTCTACAAGTTTGCTCAGACAAGAAGCTGAGCAAACACCAGGCACATGACTTAATAAACCAAAAAGTTGTTTTGGATAAAAAGCAAAACGGAGCAGATCCACTGTTTCAAAGTACAAAAAAGTAGATAAACAAATAAATCTGAAACTAAAACATGCACATGCACACAGACAAAGCCATAATTTCTTTTGTTTAAATATTTCCACAAATAAGATGCAATTAATTCTCCATATCCACATCTGGGAGAGTTCTGCTGCTGGGATTTTAAATCTCGAGGCCAGAGCTACTTGGCCAATAAACTGTACCCCCCCGTTCAGAGATTACGTTTTAGACCTGACTAGTGGGGAAGAAAAGAAAGAGAATAAAAAGTTTTGATCTACAAAAAGTTTTTGCCTTTTGGCCAAAGCTTTATTTCAAACTAAAATAACCTAACTTTTCCCAGTTGGGGACCTACATATCCTGACTGTCCCCTGCCCTTTCCAAACTCCAGACAAAACACAGGCTCTCTCTGCACACCCTTGCCCCTAAATCTCATCCGTCGACAGCTTCGCAATGAAAGCCCTCATAGATGGTTCCCTCATACTGCTTCTTTCCAGTATCTCACATTGACACTCTTTGTTCATTAAAAAAAAAAAAAGGCGTATCTCAAATCTAATGATTGTACCAATAAACCTAAATTATACTAATGGGAACTCTGAACTGAAAATAAAGCTCTAAAAGCTATAAGGTATACATATATCAAGAGACTTTATTAAACTATAAATCTGTTGATTACAATCTTATTTTCTAAAGACAGAATTATCTTAAGCCGATTTGTTGCCCAACATAATAGCATTTCGTGTCTATAATGAAAATTAGATTCTATCAGGGTAAGTTTGTTTATAATTTTAGATTAACAGAATTAGACACAGTAAAGTATTCACATAGATGAAAGAATGAAATGCAATACGTTTTCCTTTTCTGTCCATGACACAGTATTTGGTACTCTCCAAGTTATAAGCAAGCATCTTGCTTCTTCACAGTACTTGAAGTATTATCTGAAAAGCGGAATTTCTCCTTCCGAATTCCACAAAGAGCTAGATTAAGCTGACATATGACATCACGCGTTGTAAAGGTATAGATCCAATACAAATTGGGAGTGCTGATGACCAAAACCCCTGAGCTGTTGCTATCCCTTAGGTGCAGCAGCTGTACCGCTGCAATTCTTCACTACCCCAGTTCAACCAATTTACCTGTTGGCTGCATCGCACCGACCGCTGGGTCCCAGACACACGGGGGCTTAAGAATCAATCGCTCCAAAATGTTTTGTTAAGTTCTGGAAGA
>NW_009635827.1:42409-43417 GCF_000690535.1 Cariama cristata | reverse complement strand
GAGCCACGCAAGAGAGTGAGCGCGAGCAGGAGCTGGGGAGGTTGGCTGTGTCGCCCCAGAAGACGCGTCCCGAGCCACAGCCCGGAGGGAAGAGCAGAGAGCACCCGACGTTTTTACACCCTTCCACTCAGTAGAAGTAGAAAGGCGCACACACTAAAATCTAAGTGATATTTTCTTGGGCTGTCCGACAGCTCAAACTTGGAGTCCTTCAGGCTCACAGATCATTGACTCAGAGACTTTGCACCAACTTACTCATTGACGACCGACCAAATCACAAACCTCTGTGTAAAACATCACGCAAGCTTTTACACGGCCTTTTCGCCAGCCCCATCTCCTTTCCCAGTGACAGCTGCGTGATATGGTTGTGTCCGTGTCGTCCTTCGCTCTTGGCCACGGCTGCATTCAGATTCCTTCGGGAGGAAAGGGATGATGCTGTGCCTCAAGCCGTGGTCTGTACGTACGGGCGGGCTGGGAGGAGATGAAGCAATGGTGGTGTGCAGCCAAAGCTGCTCCCCAGCTCTTGCCCTGCCCTGCCCAGCCCTTCCACTCTGAACCTGTTTCTTTACAGTGGCTGGAAATCAACCGCAAAGTAAGAAAGTTTTCCTTCCGGCAACCGGTATTTTTAATTCTCTCTCCGTCCAGTGCCACAGGCAAGGAAGGAAAGGGAGGTCCCGCTGGCTTCAGTTACTTACTTAGATGTGCTGCAAATATTCAGAGGTCTCAGTAGCCCTGTTACCCAAAAGGCACACAGCAGTAGTGACGCACTCCAAGAAAGCATCCCCCAAGCCTACTCTGAACAACAAAAATAACTACTGCCAGCACCAATTGTCATGTGTCAAATCTCAATGCTATTCTTGGAGCAGATGCAGGCTCAGGAATTTTTTTTCCTTTTTTTTTTTTAAGCAAAATAATTTCAAACCAGTCCAACCAACACATGTAACGTGTATGATAGTCTTGGCAGCCGTTAATTTTCTAAACGATAATTACTGTCTGAGACAGGCCGTGTGA
>NW_009635827.1:40348-42393 GCF_000690535.1 Cariama cristata | reverse complement strand
GAACCAAAATACAGTTCCCACGGGCTCTCTCGTGCACACTTTTTCCTTCCTGCCAGTTGGAGAATTCCAAGTGCTCTGCTATGATCTGGCAAATCCTCAGCCTGGCCCTTCACCACTCCTCAGATCACAGCCAGTGGAGCTCCATTACATCTCCATGGCATACACCGTTTAAAAAAAAAAAAAAAAATCATTTTTACAATGTATTAATTGTGCCCCCTCTGCCACATGACTGCAAATAGCTCTGGCAAACAACTGCACCTCAATGAATAAAAGTTTGTTTGACCAAAGAGTAATTGGAGTTGCTTGGCACTGAGGATGAATACAGCAATGCTCCAGCTGACACATCTTGCACACACAGTCCTATCAGGTCTCCTGTACTGTACTTTACTTACAAAACACAGCAAATAACATTTCTTGAAGCTTCGGACTTAAAAGAGTAAGATTTCTGGGCAAACTGAAATATTAGCCTCTTCAGACTCTGAATGACTGAATTTATCTACTAGCCCTTTACACTCACTAAGACACAATAAAGAGCCTTCACAGATGAACTTCGACAAGTTCTATTTTTTTCCTCTAGCAGATGCAGAATTCTTATTCAGTACATCCATAGGGACAAAATAAACGGACATTAAATGAATACTAGCAAGAAAAAAAGACAGCTTTTATACTTTTTTTTTTTTTTAAACCCGAAAACTGATCTTCCACACTGCATTAAGAACCTGTAACTCTAGACTTGGGTGAGTTGAGCAAGTCAAATCACAGATACTAAGCCTCCGGAATGTCGAGTGCTGTACCCACTTTCAGCCAAACCTTCAGTGCTCCTGATGGTTTTTGCTTCTGCGAATCCCCCTTCATGCCATTAAGTGTTCACATGATGCAAATAGTCATCAGCTATGTGCGGTTTTCCCCTCTTGCATCTTTTTACACCCTCTGTCTTTTGGAGTTTCTAATGATAATCTCTCGGTGCCAGCAATTGCAAAGTTTCTGCCACAGAGGAGGAACGTGCTTTGTGTCATCGTTCTGCACCCAGAACTCACCGTTCTCCTTGCCAGGGATTTTATGGAGCAGGATCTTCACAGGGGCAAAGCCAGATGCTCTGCATCAAAAGGACCAACACCATTAAGGACTCCTAGCATGGAAGCTCTGTGTTTGTCTGATCACCCTTCCTGTCAACATCGATGCGACAATTCCCACTCATTTCTATAGGAGCAGGCTCCCAGAGACAGGAGGAAAAAACCAAACCCCAAAGCACATACAGCTGCTTCCTACTGCCAGTAAGAGGGAAGAGGTTCCTTTTCAGGGGGTAACAGAATCCGCCACAAAAGCTGCATTCAGAGAGTCACACGCATTCTCTTCTAACACAAGATATGACACCTTAGTGAAAATACCTTGCAGGCCTTTGGAAAGGTAAAAGGGACAAATGAACCATTTAACCTTTTTGTTTGAAAACCTCAGACTTGAACTGCAACCTTTCATTTCACCTAAATGCTACCACAGTAGCCTGAATCCCAAGGCAAAGTAAACTCTTGGAAGAGAAAGAAAACGAGCCCAACACAAAAGTAAACCCCAGCATATACCAGAAAAGTAAGCCTGGGTGCTTCTCCAGCCTCCCCCCTTGGGTGCCTCTCTGGCAGGGATGCTGCTCGCCAGCTCCGAAGCCACAGCGCACCCGCAGCGGGTCCGTGCCCCGCTGGGGAAGACCCCTCGCCCACGAGGGCCCTTGCTCGGAGCACGGCTGATGGCCGAGGTGAGAGCAGGGCCTGGGGTCCCCGCACACCCCCGGGGCAGGCCCGGGGGCTCTCAGCAGCGCCCACAGACAGGGAGCCCAGCCCCAGCCTCTCCTGCCCGCCCGACAGCTCTCCCTGCGGGCTTCCGAGGGGAGAGACTCCCTTTGCTGGAGGGTGCTCCGAAAAAGCACGCAAAGCATCATCTTGGTCTAGATTTTTGTTAACCGACCGATTTTTCTCAGAGATACCAATATTATTATGAAATTAAATGGTTCCCTTGCGAGTCAGAACATTTCAGATACTGAAGGGAATGCATTT
>NW_009635827.1:33809-40334 GCF_000690535.1 Cariama cristata | reverse complement strand
CATTTTTTTAAAAAAAAATGTACTAACAAGGATATTTTTGGTCACCCCCTTCCTCTTCCAACACTTCAGTAGAAACATTAGTTACAAAAACCCACGCAGTGGGAGAGGAACGACAGCGGACACGCGCTGGAAGGCAGGTTGGTAGGGGATCAAAACGTTCATCCCTGTGCAGGAAGCTCGGAAGAAATCTTACACTGTGGAGAAAGAGGCACGGGGTAATAAGCTGCTAGCGGAAGAAGTAAGTCCTTAACGGAAGGTGAATGTAATCTCAGTGTAAGTCAATGCCAGGTGATGCTGCCCAGTCACTGGAGGGAACTTCCAGGGCAGTGAAGAAGGTGGGGGACGGGTGTGGGGGGGATCTCCACACCAAAATCCCCACCGACGCTCCTGCCTCACGCAGTAACACAAGCAGCTTACCACTGGTAGTATCTGCCCTACAAGCGGCTCAGTAGAGACCTGCACAACGCTCCCATGGTGGGGAGGCACCACGGGCAGCCGGAGCGAAAACCAGCAGGTCAAAAGCATGCAGGGCTCTGGAAATACCGAAGCCCAGTCCCCTCTCTGGGAGATGTGGTGGGACTTTTTACGGAGTCCCTCCAGTGCTGCACACCTCCGAACTAAGACTCCAGCAACTGTGTCCCTGGATATCTGGGTGCACAGGCAGATGCCCTGAACGGCCCCAAGGCAGAGCCTCACCCAGCAGGACGTTCCCGACGGCAGAGCCCCCGGAGGCTGGTACCAGTGCTTTGACAAACAATTGCTTGAAGATGAACTTACCGCATCATCTACTTCATGCCACTGTTTTCTTCCAGGTAAGTACTCACTCCCGCTACGAAACCGCTACTCGCTGCCTCAGAGGAGTAAGGGGTTTCTGAGGAGGGAGCAGCTGGCCCGTCCCTCTGGAGAGGGGAATGCCGGTGCCGGCTGTCTCGGCTGCAATCCCCTTCGCAAACACGGGTGACCAAGGCTGGCAATGGCTCTCGTCTTACTGCTCGGTGGAGGCAGAGCTTTGAGAGGAGGCCCGTGTTGCTGAGGACATGGACTCTGCCCTCACCTCCTCTGCCATCCCCCGGGCTTCTGGGTGGGCAACGAGTAGGGAGAACTTCACCTCAGAGCAGTAAAAAGCACTCTAACAATTTCATGGCTTCTCTTTCGTTTGTGCGCTCTTCTGCTCTCATCTCGATGCTTTCCCACAGAAAGAGAGTTTGTGGCTTCCTCCGCTGTGACAAACTGTGAAGATGAACGTTGGCGACTGTTGTTAACAGACTTAGGGACAAATCCAAAAAAGGTATCTAGGAATCTGGCTTTTAAATCCTCTTCAACATAAGTTTAAATCCCTAAGCATCTCTTTGGCTTTAGCCCTGCAACTTCAACAGGGAAGCCAACAACATTTGGAGTAATCACGTGTTCTTTCACCTTTGCGTTCTTACTTCCATGAAAGAAAACGTTGTGAAATAACGAGATTATGCTTCTTATTTAAATAGATAACAAGAAAGTCTGTGTTATGCACAAGTGACTGAAAAAGGAGGATTTTAAATATTTGGCATTTGTAGTTCTGAATGTAATCTGCATTAGAAACACCACCCAGACTCATAAACACAACTGCAAACAGCCATCAGATGTAGGCACGCATGTAAAACACAGAAGCTTTCACTATTTGTAACCGGACCGACATGGATGACCACGCAGCTCTCAGCTTGCGACACATCTGTGTCATCCGCTTTCTCTTTCACTTTGAGCTCACCTCCTTGCATGCCATCAGCCACGGGCGCTTGGGAGAGGAAGATCACTGGGTAACAGTGGGTGCAGATGCTATTTGTTTCTGTGGTCACTCTACGGGTTCCTCAACGCACCCCAAAATAACACCCTCTGGGCCTCGCCACGCTCAGCACAACACACCAAACAAAGTCGGGTAGCACTTGAATAGGTTCCCGCAACTAAGGGGGGTGGCAACTCACTGAACAACCCCACCTGTCTCAAAGTGGGGCATTTAGGTGCCAATGATTTCCCGGGCATGGTGCCGGAGACAGAGGAACAGCAGTTATCAGTTACCATTCACTGGCAAAGAAAAAAATGAAGTTTCCCTCCTTGCAGTTGTGGATACCTTGACAAACTGTTCAGGACCAACACTTCTTTAGGAGAAGAAGGGAGAGGAGAGGAACAACCTGCTCACTCCGTTCCCCTCCCAGACACTGCGTGGTATCTGAGATGCCCCCTGCCAATTCCTCCAGCTCTGTGGTTGTAGGGTGGTAGAGGAAGGGGGAGAATAACCCAGGGCTCACCATGGGCACTAACAACTTTAGCTTCGCAGTGCTCTCCTGCCTGTAATTCAGTACATTGAGCCAGATAATCTCACAAAATCAAAGAGCTTCCAGTTTCAAAAGCTTTACTGGAGTGCTGTTTCATGGGAGATTTCTATTGACACCAAGATCCCACTGAAAGCAGCTGAGCATCTCCTTGTTCCTAACAGAAAATGGTGTCCCAAAAAGGAAAAATACTCCATTAAGTACCCAAAGAATCTTGTAGTCCACGTGTTTGCCCAGATCTCAAGACCAATACTGGAAAAGGGCAAATAATTTTGGATTTCACACGTGCTTTTCCTCAGCCGCATGTGATAATATAAACTCAAGGCTTCGGTCTGCCCATAAGGCTCCCTGGCAGAATTAAAGCAACAACAACCACCACCAAACCCCAAACTATTCACTGCATATATCCTGGGGAAACAGCACTTGCATAATTTAAAATTGCTGGTCTAATGCTTCCTCAGGGCCTCAAATGGAAAAGTTAAGGATATCTCCTACTCCTAATAAAATCCCACTTAAAAAGTTGGTATGAAATGACTCTATTCCGTGCTAGCAAAGCATACCCAGTCTATGAAGCACTTTGAGGTCTATGCAAACAAGGAGTTGAACATTATACAAACCAGCTCTAAAACACTACAAGTAGGCGGTTCCTAAAGGGAAATTATTATTTCCATTTTTTAAAAAGTGATTAGTTCCCCCAGACATACAACTTGGCATTTTTCCAGGCAGTTTTCTCAAATAGCCCAGGTCATTTCATAATGGCAGCACCTTTGGGTGCCCCATAAACAGTTAGAGATCAAAATCATAAGCATCCTTATTTCTTAGGAAGCCTGATGGAGGAAAAGGTAGCTGGAGAAGAATGAAATCTTGAAGGCCCATCTGAACGTCCCACGAGACGCACACTTGTACAGTCAGAGTAAGAATCTAATTTGCTCTCCGGTTAGTCACGACTGAACGTGTCCCTGCCGACGCCGATGCCCAGGCTGGGTTGCCTTGCAAAGCCTGTCTCAGGTGCCCCAAGGCACCGCGGTCCAGGCGGCCCCCCTCCTTCCACCTCAGCACCAGGGCCTCCGGCAGCACCGCAGCAGGCACCGCGGCCCAGGAGGAAAGCCAAAGACGTGAAGCCATGACCTCTTTTTCCTCAAGGCCACACGAGCCTCAGGACAGCTACTGTTACTGCACCACCAGTTAGAAGCCCCTACGCAGGAGGTGAACGGCAGCTAACTCCCTGCATGCTTACCAGCGAGAACCGTTTCACAGAAACAGATAATCTTTACCATTTATCCACCAGTTTCCTTTTACAGTTTAAAAACCAGTAGGCAGTATTAACTCCTATCTGCAGATTTGTCTTCACACAGCTCTGCCTACAGTCACCTCATTCTCTTCAGCAATCAAATCTGTTTCTAGTTAGGAGCTGCTGCGCTCAGCTCCATCATCTCTTGCAGTCACTTCAGAAGAAGCAAGATAGTGATATATGATTAATTCAGATATTGACCACATGCCATGAGATCAGAGCTTGTATTCCAGCGGTTCCTCTTTACCTCTACCCCCTCCAAGCCCATCATTACCTGTAGTTATTGTGACTCGCTCAACGGTCAGTAGTAGAGCTGTACGTAGGATGGCAACTCTACAGAAACGATCTCTGACCCGCTTCTCATTTTCTGCAGTAAAATGAATACAAGCGATTTCTTTGGAACTTTTGTTCACGGTTTGTACGGTGGACATTGCCACACAAGTCAGCCTTGGGATCTTCTACAGGAAACAAGTAATCTGCAACTGGGAAGTCACAGGGTTACAGCCGAAACAGCCCCGCAGTTACGCCAAGGGATAGCCGCGGGGCAGCTCTGCCCAGGCGGCACTGCGTGGGAAGGAGAGGGTTTAGTGTTCGGGAGGGGTGACAGAGTGACACCTCGTAGACCAAAGTTTCCCACTTGGGCACAGTTACAGTCAGCGCCACCACGCAGGAAGGAGCATCGTTAAGCATGAGTAGGTATTACCCAGAACGTTACTATTTCAGCACAGGACTGAACATGCTGATGGCAGCTTCAACTTTACAGTTAACGTAGGCACATGCAAAACCACGTTCACCACCACTTCTGTTAAACCATGCAATGACACAGGATCATTTTCAGGTAGGGACAAGACCTGAGTTACTGTAACAGCTCTGTGTCCAGCTTTTGCTAAGGAAGTACAACAGGATACTAATCAACTACGTGTTCATCAGAAGTTGGCTAGATTACTAACAGACTCATGTAATACAAGCTGCACAGTAATTTATTTTCAAGGCGGAAAATACACAAGGAATCTTCTCATAAATAAAATCTTTGTTGCTTTTTTAAAAAATTTATTCTGATTATGGGATACTGATCTCTGAGTCTTTATGTAATTTTTATTATACTTAATAGCATTCAAGTAAATGGAAAAGGGCATTGGGTGTTTTAAGGAAAGAACACATCAGGAGGTGTAGGACTGTCAATATCAGAGCAAAGAAAGGTGGCAAAGTTGGGCTGGCTTTAGATTTGCTTCCTTTTTCCTGGCTCCAAGTAAGGCTAGGGAACGGGAGACTTGCAGAATCGTCTTTGGCTGCTAATTCATGCAGGAATGAAAATGGAACACTATCTGGGAAAAAACCCCAACCAGCTGTACTTCTTTTGGATCATGGAAAGCACAAAACATGAGAAAAATGCTAATTCTCGACAAACACAAACAACATGGCATTACAGTGAACTTTAGGGAAAGGACAGTCAGAATTCACTTTTAAAAGATGAAGCTCCTAATTCATCAATAACGTTAGATCTGTCAGAAAGGAGTACATAGCTGTGATTCTGCATGGTTTATCTATTTGAAAGAATCAGCTCCCTGAAGTGTTGCTTTCATCGAAACAGTTTTGATTGCAAAGACTTTCCTGACTTGGCAGTCTGAGGTACTGGGAGACTGTCAGTAAATCAAAGACACGAATCAGGCCGTTTCCTTCCTTCTACCAGCTGGCCAAAATGTTTTGGGAAAGCAAAACTTGCTTTTTCCCCCCAAACATCCAATAATACAGAGCAGACATGCAGAAATACAGCTATTTTGTACAGGGTACAAGCGTGAAAAGTGAAGCAGGAAGGGAAGAACAGAAAAGCAGACAGATCCGAGACTGGAGAGCGCTCTCTCTCCAAAGCAAGCTAGCTTTTGTGGCGCACAGGCTGGAGAAGTCTTCTCCTTTGGTTTGCACTGCAGCAGCACGATAAGGCCTGACCTGAGACGATGTCCTTGTCTGGTTTCCTAGGGATCATGCAGATATTAAAAAGCATAATTAAAAAAAAATCAGATTAATTCAGCAGATGAAGGGAAATAGTTCTCCTCAGGCCTCGGACATGCTGAACTCACAACCTGAGTCCCGTCGGGAAGAAGGCAGCTCTTTGGCCAGCATGAGAAGGGAGAGATGCAGAAGCAACGGTCGCACTCCCCGAGCCTCGCTGAGGGGACACGACTGCCTCAAGAGCGATGCTGCTGGGCTCCAGAGAAGTTACATCAGCCACCTCTGAGCTTCCCACTTATTTATGGGCTCTCAAGTCAGATTAGAAGTCATGGGGGAAAGGGAATAGAGACCTTTCACCTTCAAATCTGATGGGATTTGGAGGTCTCTTAGTGAAAATAGCCTTACCATCACTTTGCCAAATTAGCTAGAAAAGGAATTAAAAACATGAACGTCAACAGTAAGGTATCTGGAATTAGAAACCGAGACCCGCCCGGTTCTCAGGTCTCAAAGTCTGAATTCGAACAACTTCAGGCAGAATCTTTTGTGGATCCCTCCTAGGAGTCATTATAATGAAGTCAGTGACTATGAGAAAGCAGATGATGAAATCATTAATATATTATGTACACATATATACAAATTCCTTGGGAAAAAAATCTCAACTTTTGAACCAAATAAGGATGAGAAATTATGCTAAAAGGTACAGAAATGTCCATCTGGACTGAGGTAATTTCTATTTGTTTTGATCCATAAGCAATGAAGAGATACGTTCAACTGAGCAGATGCTCTTGAGAGGTTTTTGTTTCCTGTATTCCTCACCGGGATGTATAATGGGACAAAACCAGAGAGAAGCTGTGGCTGAAGAGAGGCACGGGGCCTGCAGCCTCTTCCCTCTGGACCAGGTCCAGGCAGGCCGGTCAGCCGTGGGGTCCCGGACCCGGAGGAACTCCCCGCTCCGCTGAGCTTCCTGGAGCTCCTGCC
>NW_009635827.1:2817-33247 GCF_000690535.1 Cariama cristata | reverse complement strand
TCCCACGGTGACAAGAACCTCATGCACGAAACTGCATGGGTCGGACACCTAATCGGTTAAGATCGATACTCTTCAACGTGCAAAGAACAAGCTGTAAACCAGGAAAATATTCTGATCACCTTATGGACAGGACTACCAGCTCAGCACAAAACTTACTGTGTTTCACGTTGCTCACTCGAGGTATTCAATCTATGGTCATCAATTTATTCCACTCCTGATACTAACCTTGTCCAAAGTGATAACGAGGGGAAAAAAAAAATAAAATATTTCCAGGGTAGCAGGTAATTTTTGTGTTTGTGCAAAGCTCTTCCTCTGGCCATCAAAAATGCCTATCAGGTTATTCCATTTGCTTTCTAGGCCACGTACAACACCCTCACATTCGAACTGATACACCTCCTCTGTAGAGCTTCAGTGTGGTGCCCTGTCAGAGAAGGTTCCTATTGTACAAGCACCGCCGAGCCGAGCTGTCACACAAAGCCAGTTGAATGACTAATGAATAAATCTCAAAAAAAATGGGACGTAAAAGGATGTTTACAGATTTCCACATGGATGTGGTCTATTACGAAGATATAACTTCCTATCTATCGAGTGTTTACTAGAAAGGCTGAGAATTAAGATAGAGTCTTTTGTGGACAGGAAATGATCCAAGGAAAATTAAACAGATACAGCAATTCACCATCAAAATGGGAGGAAACACTAACTGCTAAATAACCAAAAGCTTACATCGTGCTAGACTACTACTTAAAATTAGGAATAAAGATTTCTCTTAGACATGCACTTCCCGGAGACCTTATACGAGATTTTATCCAGCCCTCCTTTACTTCATCAGACAGCTATAAATTCCAACGGGAGTTTGACAGGTTAACAATTGTAGGATTAGATATATGTTTAATTAAACACAAACCCACATGATGTGATACGTATGTTTTAAAAGCCTATTCATTTTAAGTGTGATTGATGAGATATCCAGAGATACAGTCACACTTCAAAAAAAAAAAAAGCATTACACACCCATACATAAACAGAGAACTTGCACAACATAATATGTAGGAATATTTCAACCCTAGGCTCACACTTAATGGCCAAAATACCACTTAATTTTTTCCTGTAAAAATTTCATGAAGTTGCTTTAACGCAAACAGACAGCCCTGAGCTTGGGGAAGAAAGCAAGATTATGTATTTAAAATGTCAGTATCTGCTTTATCAATTACAACCTAATCTAGATTTTTTTGAACTGCAGAATGATGTGCTACGTGTGGCAGTTCTAATCTCGACTCCACAGGAAAGGCACTTCCCATCTGCAGCCGGGCTCCCGGCACACACCCACAGGCTTCGCCCAGCATCTCTCCCGCAGCCAGCAACGGCACTGCACGTGGAGCCGCGCACGCACCAAACACAAAGGGCTGTTGACTACTCACGGTAAAGAGAAACTAGCACATGTAAAGGGACTGAAAACGGTTACACGTAGCCATACGTGCACTGCTTTTACAGAAGTACCCTGAAAGAATACCATAGAAGGGCCTTTTCGCCAAAGAAATGGCACCGTCAACGCCTGGTTCGAGCCCCACTGATGTCAAATTAAGGTCTTTTCATTCACTTCAGCAAGTTCCCCACCAACCTCCAGATTTTTGTTATTAAAACAGGACGACAAAGAATCTAGGCTCAGCTTAAAACGGAAGCTAGCCGTTTATCAGCCTGCAACACGTAACCATCTGCACCCAATCCTGCCTCGTGACAGGAGGGTTCACAGCCCTGGGTGCTGCGAAGGCAGCTCCGGGCGGGAGCGGTCCTGAGCTGGACACCGGGCAGCTGTTAATGGTGCTGCTTGGGTTTCCAGCTCCTGTGTCATGTTCGTACCAGCATAAGTTCACCGTATGTGCAAGCATCACGTAAGTCCTGTCACCCAACAAGCATATATTTTGGCCAAATTACTAAACTGCAAAATAATTAAAAAATATGCTAGCAAAATTATTTTTTGTTAACAACCATTTGAGAGGGCATGAGAATATTCTGGGGAAAGAAAAAAAGGAAAAGGTTTAGTCCTCATTCCCATTTCCATCCTTCCTCTCGTCACTCCAGAGCTAACCAGTGTTCAGTTTTTGGCTTCCTTACCACAACAAAGCTGAGACTCCTCTCTGTTTTCACCAACATAAATGTCAGCTTGACACACTACCAAGGAATGAAACTTGTGCTATCTATTTATATTCAGAAAGGCAACAACAACAAAAATGGGGTTTTGATTCTAGATTATTGCCACAGCAAAACAGTGAAAACTAAACAAAACCAGGTATCTAGTTACTTTTGGTTATTTTAAAGTGGACTCAAAGTTACACATCCAGCATGGCCCGAGACCAGCAAACAACGGCAGCTCAAGGGAAGCGAGTGATTAGATCCAGGATCCACATATCGTAAATGACGACAGACCCAAGTTTATCCCGGAGATTGAAGTGTCATGGCCATTTGGAATTGAACTGAACACGCACACAAAGACAACGACAGTCCTTATCCAGATTAATCAGGAAACACTGTTTACTACGAGGGAGGAATATGGCCTCCTTCAAATCAACCCTCCGCCCTAAAATGCAGATTGCACTAACACGACTACAAGGAAAACGTTTAACCCAGACTTCTTTGCAGATGGAAACGCAACCTGTGCAGCCTTGGGCCAGAAGTACCACTCTGTGGTCCCAAACGCTATGTAATAACTTGTGGCAGCTTGAGAACTTCTACCAGAAGGTGCATACTGCGTGTCCGCGGTCCACAAGCATGTTGTTATCCTGTGTTACAGCCGCAGGAGAGTAGGGAGTTACCCAAGGCACCGGGCTGAGCGTTTATACAGCACCTGCTGCTCAGAAACCCACGGGCTGCAAGCATGCACCCCAGCTTACTCCACACTTTCCTCTTAACGCCTCGTTTCTCTTAATTAGATAGCGCTCCCCACGCTCATTTAATGGGCGCAATGCTAAATAAAGATTGTGCTGAAATCACCTTTAGAAAACTTTTGCAAGCAATTTTCTTGCACGCATGCACTGATGTTAAATGTCTCAGAAGTTAATATCCCAGTTGGAAGCAACAAAAAGGATGAAACTATACTCATTAGAATACACAGAAAGAAAGCAATAATCAAAAGCTTCACGCATGCTCATCAGAAAACTTTTAATTGCTCTTCATCTCACTGGCCAAATTTAAAAAGAAAAGTATATTGACTCATTAGAGCTCAGATTCACAAACCAACCATTTAAAAGTACTTTAAAGGTTAAAAAAAAGGTTTTAGACTCATACAAATGATTTGTAAACTAAAAAGAGAAACCAAAATGGAAAAAAAAAAACACACCACAAAGGCTTTAAAGACCTGAAGTGCTAATTTTTAGAATAAAATACAAAATCAGCTGGAAGCATTAACAAACGTATTGCCAAATTAAAACTCACAGGTCAACAACATAAAGGTAATCTCCACTGTAGTTCCCCCTCAAAAGAAACAAATCAAATCTGTCCACTAAGAAACTGCCATGCACAACAGTTTTTGTACTTGACAAAAAAAAAACTTACAAATGCCTATGCCGCACAAAAATGGGGCAATCGAGCAGTCCTTTTGGCTAAGGAAACGTCTCTGAAGTTGTGGCATTCCACACGCGTGCAGCCTGCGAGGCTCAGCTTCGGCTGCAGAAGATCAAGGTTGCATTCCCAGGCAGAGAGGGAAGACTGGAAAAGCAACCCAAACCAGTGAACTACAGAATCAAGGAAGAGAAATCCTCCTGGCCTGTGCAATGAAATCTCATCACGCCCCCAGAAGACACTTCCATGCTTCCATTGACTGGTGAAGAAGTGAACAGAATTTAATTTAATTTGGCCAAATCTGGCTCTGATTAGTGCTACTGAAACACACACAATAAATTACCAAATTGCTTCAGTAGCCAAGACGATTCCAGTTTTCTTATGGCTGCCAGTGGCATATACAGTGGAAGCAGAGACCTTCAGCAAAGACTTGAGCTTGGTGGAAAACACTGTTCCCTTTCTATCAAAGCCACACAAATTTGGTTTGACTAAATTCACAGGAGGGGAGGAAGATGCTGATGCTGACATGGAGATGCTGATGGAGAGGAAGACTGGAAGTCGAGCTCCCTGTCTCGCTGCCCAATGTCCTAAGGTGAACCACTAGATAAAAGGAGCCAATTCCATCAGAGAGGCAAACGCTTGCTGGAATCAAGCTCTTCGCTTCGTTTCCCAGGACTTGAGAGTCCTGAGGAATCTCAAAAGATACGGACTGATGAGACCAGGATGACAAATAAAGCCTTACAAGAAAACTGGAGGCCGGGGAGGGGGAGCGCTTTCTCCAACATCAGATACCACGCTAGACAGCCACCTCTCTGGTCTCATTTCACAAACTAGCCGTCAGCGTTGCCCTTCACAACTACCGACTTTAATCTCCGAATCCACCCTGCTGCTGCCGCAAGCTCCACCGGCAGTTCGCACCCCGGGCAGGGCGGAGCGAGCTTCCCCTCCGCACCCCGATACCCATCCAAGCCCACCACACTGCTCAACCACAAATTCCATCTCCTCTGCCCAGTCGCCTCCCCAGGAGTTACGGGATTGAAGACTGCCGACAGAAGAGCAGCAGCGGGGGCTTACTCACCCATCTGTTTCAATCTGGCTGCCTCAGCTTCACCAGGGGCTGTCACGTCCGAGGACCGCACGCCTTCCCCTCCCATCTGCGGAGGAAGAGGAAGAGGAAGAGGAAGAGCTTCTTCTGCGGCTCTGGCCACACGCCTCGGCACCAGCTGAGCCAAGCCATAACCACTTCCCTTGTTTTAACAGGGTAAAAATCCAAGAGCTAGCCCAAGGGCAGAGCCTGACAGCACCAAAGAACACGTTAGCAAGCGCATTGCTATAACCCTAACAATTAGAAGCTGAAGTGTCAGAACACAGACTTTATTCAGGCACCACAAATACTACAAAATAGAGCAAAGAAAAATTCCGAAATAAGCTGTCTGAGGCAACATAGTTGTTGTAATACTGTTTTCTGTATTATAAACCATAACGACACTTGTTTATGAAGTCTTCTGTTTCAAAAGTTTGAAGCGGTAGATGTACACAAAGTTTTCTTTCAGAAAGTGGAAGTCTGGCAATTTTGACCTGATTTTGCCATTTACATGATGGCTGCAACACTGAATATCCTGATGAAAGGAATCTCAGCCGAAGCCTACACTCTCTGATTTCTACTTCTCGGAGCTTATTCTGCAGCACTTCAGAGAGCTCCAAGGCACCGCTGCGTCTCTGCCCTCGGAGATACCGCGCAGATACAGCTGCTGCTTAGGGTTGCAAAAATAATTAAAGGCAAGATACAACAAAGGAAGTATGGAAGAAAGAAAAAAGTGACAGAAGCAACACGAGTTTCTGGCAAACAAATGCATGCACATTCAAGTCTGTTAAAAGGTGTACCTTTTCCCATGTTGTACGTTTATCTTACCTACAAAGCCAGTTTGATGGAATAACCCCGGATTCTTCTATTCTGAGAAAGCAACATGGCCAAACCTTATCCGTCTTGTTACAAATTTGCCACATTTCAGCAGCCTCCCAGAATTTAAAGTCTTCCTATTCTTTTTAAAAATTGTGGCAGGGACAATGTTTGATTAAAATTAAAACAACTTCTGTGGTTTTGCTGGAGGTAGATTTATAGTCGCCAGGATGACGTTGACAACCACTGCTCTAGCTGTTTGTTATTAGCGACAGCTCAGAAGCTTCCCCAGTTACATGAAGGAACCAAACAAAAACCCAGCAGCAGCAGCCACCCAACCGAACGAAAAAGGAAGGGAGGGCAGACGGCCGCGCCGTAGGAGGAGCTGCCCCGGCTTCCTGAAGTCGACACCCGCCCGCAGTCTGTGAGCGGGAGCCCAAGAGGGCTGGGATGGGATGGGATGGAGAGGTCTCGCTCTCCCGGCACGTCCCAGCCATCGCCGTGGGTGCTTCGGAGGTGCCCTCAACCCAAAGCCCCCAGAGCGGTGGAGGGACGTAGCGATGGGAACGTTTAGGTGTGGAAATCCAGTATCGCACATCAGCCTTCCTGAACTCCGTTAATAACGCACGCACCTGAGAAGGCGGAGGCTACCTGGGTCCCCGCCAGCGGCCGCCGGGCCACGGCACTTCAGAGAACACAACGCTGAAAGGGAAACCCACAGCCAGTCCCCTTCCCCCACGGTACCCTTACGAGGCAAAACCACTTCTTACAGGCATCACCGTCTGTCCAGTACGGGAGCGGACATCAGTCGGACAGACGACGGTCAGCACCCCCCGGTCTTTGCCCCCAAGGCAGAGTTTCATCTTAAGCACTTAAGGAATCACAAACAGAAAGAACCAAGGGTACTATTAGGCTGGAGAGGGAGTAATTCCTGCACAGATACTATCCTAACGATTAAATATATTAACATAAACATGTATTATTTATGGATGAAATGCGTAACTTATCACCGCTACCGTCTAGAGCATTTACAGTTTCTAGAGTGCGGGAAATGCTCATGAAGCACAAGTAGTTTGTCATTTTATCAACAGCTCTCAAACCTCCAAAAATACTTTTTAAGTACATCCATAAAAATTACAGACTACAGCCATGTTTGCCTTGTGATTACTTGAAAGCTAAATAAATCTTCTCTTTGAAGCAGAAACAAGGGTTTTGAAGTTTTTAACCAAGTTTTTGGCCACAGATTTTATATATAACAGCATGGATTTAGGACTTATTATACTCCGACTAGGATAATTTTTGGAAACACCCTGTTTGCTTCTTGGATGGGTTCCTGTCTGATTCAATCACAGTAATTGTACAGCTCTCATAGAAGCAGTCAGGAAAACAAAGAATATTGCGGAAGCTTCCATTTATAGATGACTGAGCTGCAGTTTAGTGATCTCGCAACTGGGAGTGGAAGAAGTCATAGTCTTCTTCTCAGTATCACATGGCAGAAGCAATTAGAAACAGCCTCAAATTACAGGAATTCTCTCTTCCTGATTTCATATACGTGTGTGTATATATATATACATGTATATATACACACACACACTCTCTTATCTTAAGCCTTTAGATGACCCTCAAGCCCCTACTCTGAAAAACGAACACTACATTTACATCTTCAGTCCCACCTTTGCAGTCAGAGACTTCATTCACTGCATATATTCCCCGTGTTTTGTTTGGAAAGATGACTTTGGGACCATGTCAATCCTGAAGAAACACCGAGGCCCAGAATCGCACCCCCTTCAGAGAAGCCCCTGTGAAGCCCCGGCAGCTGCAGAGCCACCCGGGCAGGTTAGCCGCCGGTAACGTGAAGGTGGGACGTGACCTCTCTCATCTCCAGCTGTGGCAGCCCCTTCGGGGCTCACACTCAGGAAGACGAGGCATTATGGAAATTAAACCGCAGTAGAAGGGATAAGTTTTCCTACAAGCTAGGAGCATGCTGAAGTCACCATCATGAGAAAAGGAACGTAGGTCCATTTCTCCGTACTCTGCTACACCCAGAACAGCACCTAGCTTTACTGTATTGCTGGTCATGGCGTTAGAAGGGCTATCAAACACCACGGGTAAGGTTTCATTACAATCTAATTACGAAGGAGGTAAGAGAAGGTTCATTGTCTGCTCCCTGTCTCCAGTATTAAAAACCTCTCCCAAAGCACCACGACCTGGAGAAGTCAGAGACCGGCTACTGCGTTTGTTGTGCCACAGGTACGACCCAGGTGTCGCAACTGTGGCTTCTGTTTAGTACGGAGGAGAAAAGGCAAAAAAAAAAAAAAAAAGCTGAGTGATGCTACCTGCAGAAAAGGAAGAAATGGCTCAAACTGAATTCTGACACACAAATCTAAAATCCCAAATCTCAAAGGGGGTAGGGGGGGGGGCAGGAATTTACATTTGGGGGTACCTGTAGCTTCCCAGCATGTTGCTCTTCATTGCTTAGGAAACCTCTGCGACTCTGTAGACCTTTTGTGCTGAAGTTGTATGCACCGAGTTCAGGCTGAGTTTTCTGAGGAGCTGCAGCCAAAACAACCCGGTCACTTCCAAGAACGTAGCTGGGCGAAAAAAAGGAACCTTTTATTCAGAGAACACAGGGCATTGAAACTTGTCCCAGCGTAAATGCTTTTCACTCCCCAGCTTGTGAGTACTTGAACTTGGAATCCCAAGGCAACTCTTCCGCAGTGTTTTATCCGGAGGTTCGTAGAAGTCAGGTGAAATAAAAACATCAACCTGACCACTGTTTTGCAAAACCTTCCCATTTAAAATTAGATATGAGGGAAGGGACAGACAGTCTGCTAAATCAAGGGACAGAATTCAGACTTTTCAGTCATTCGATAAGCATGAGTTTCAACAGCACTTACGGGTACAAAAGGATGGTGTTGGGCTGTGCAATACTTTCATCTCACAGATGTAACCAAGTTCAACTAAAGCCCATCAAGGACTCTTATCAGATGAAGTCTAAAGAGATATTTACTTGAAGGAGACAAGAGAAATATTTAAACTTCTGTCACAGTCCATGTAATTTTCTTGAGAAACTTCAGTTTCTACCCATCAAGGATATGAAGTCTATGTATAAAATATACTCTGTTCTACAGCATCTTCCCTTCCATTCAAAAGGGCTGATTCCCATTTTAATACAAAGCAGAATTAAACTGCAATCTCAGCTTAGCGTTAATGGGGACGGTAAACGTAGCACCCTAAGATAGAGTGCCTATAACATACATAACTTATCTGTACGGAACAAGCTGGCAGAACAGTTACGTCTTTAGCGAGCCAGACTCAATATAAAAAGGATTTACTTGCATGCAAGAACATTTGCAGTCTCTATGCAGTTTTACTTTGAATAGATTTAACATTTAACTAGTTCAACCACATTAATCCTTGAGCTCCAGACTCCTGGAAAAGTATTTACCGTTTTTCATTTACAACTAAAAATGACATTTGCAGCAACAAAAGGTGGAATTTCAAAGAACTGTATGCAAATTTTAAAACACCACTATCTAAATAAATATGAAAACCTCCCAACTTTCTCAAAAAAAGTAAGATTCAGAGCAAAGCTACACTTTTCTTATTTATATCGAAATGAGTTTTAAGCTTTAAAAGCCAGAACTTGGTGCAGCTTTTTCTTAGATACGAAAGCCCATCATTTTTGAAGTGTTCCAATTGCAAAGGCTAAATTGCAGCAGTAGTGATGAAATACTCTAGTCAGAAGGAGCTCTGGATTGAAAATTTAAATGAGAAACCAACTCAGTGCAGTTACTGATAATGCAAGTTAATTAAGAGCATTTTTGAACATTTGTCCTATTTCTTCACTGTGATTTCCAGATTCGCTAAAGAGTTTCCTATTGTGCTGCACACCACGCTCCAGGGCACGGCAATAGCTGCCCTTTATGCAGCTCCTTTATTTGGTACTTTGAATTTCAAAGTTTATCTCGAGATAAAGGTGTAGAGAAATGCATTAAAAGGAAAGCGTGTTAAACTGCCATCATGCTTGCTTTCCCAACGGAGCTGGGTGTTTGTATGGCTAAATCCACCTCCAGTTGTCTCCCCTTCCCTGCCACTCTTCACTGCCCCCTCCCCTGCTGCAGGCCACAGCCTGCCAAAAAAAAAAAATCCCAAAATGCAGAAACCGCTCCCTCCAGATGTTAATCCAAGAAAGGAAAAAGCCATGAAGCAAGTGAGAACAAGGATGAGAGCCCTAAGCCAGTACATCTCCCGCTCCAAGCTAGTTAAAACTTTGCAGAGGTGTTTTGACCTTTACCACGTGTACCCACGGACCAGCGGGCACACACGTTGCCGGTTTTTCTTATCCCGAGCAACTCCTATGGAAATCGCCACGGCATCTGGCCCGCGGTTCTGGTCCCACGAAGCGTAACTTGTTCTTCACCTCGACATAACTTCGTCGCTCTCTGAGGGAGACTCACACGACACCTCCACCATCACTGGGGCTGGCAAAATTTCCTTGACGCCAAAGCCTCCTCTCTGCTTCAGAATGACGTGAGAGATGACTCTGCCTTCCGCAGCAGGGTCTGATTCTTCAAAAATAGCTCACGCATCGGTTTGTGAAACTGAGTCTTAAAGCGTGTCTCCTATTAGCTTAATCGGATTCCCTGCCCCAGTGAGCCCCAGCCCCAGCCAGTCCAGGTCCTCTCCCATTCCCTGGAGAGCCGCTGCCTTGCCGGCGGCAGGACAAAGGAGGCTCCCCCTGCTCCCCGGGCAGAGCGCCCCGTCCCTCTCCAGCAGGCAGCACTCCGCCTGCCTCCCATGATCTCCATCCCATAACTTCTCTTGAAAACCACCACAACAGCTTGAGCAAGTCTCATCTGACTTCTGGGCCTGAACTCAGATATTCCTTCACTGCCCAAATCTCTTCCCTCACACTTCACCAAAGCACCTTTCTCTTTCCCCACCCTTTTTTTTTTTTTTTTTTTAAATTTTACTCTCTCAGGCAGACCCCAGAAAAATGCCTTGTACAGCAACTTTTGCTCTCCAATTTGCATCTCCCAAATAAAAATTCTCATCTTTTCTCCCGCCAGTTGAGACTCCTGCTGCCAACTCCCCATGCCCTCTTCATCAGGCCTGTTCGTTGATGTACTCGCAAGTATTCACACTGCAAATGTATGTGCCTGATAAAGCAAAGGTATGTGTAGGAGTAAGTTGCCAAACAAATTTACAACTTGAACAAGACATTAACCTCCCTCCTGCTTCCCTCTCCCCAGTTCAACCCCTCTCCAAGGGCTCGTACCCCCCTCCTGCCTGCAGCCTCCTCCGTCCCTGCTGTTCCGACCTGTTGTGCCCTCAGCTTGGTTCAGCATTTCCCTATTTCAGCATCTTCACCTCTCTCTCGCCAGCCTCGTGCTCAGACTGGGACAATGCAAAAACCATTATCCCATTCTTTAAGGACAATCCAGGTTAAACAAAAAAGCTCTGCCCAGTCACATCCTAAGCAGGTCGTTCTGAAATACCAAAATGTATTACTGCATTTAATAATAACACAACAAGCAGCTTCCTGGTCAATGAACTTACGGCAGCTCCGGTGGTTTTGTTCAGAACTTCTTTTGACTTCTTGGCTTCAATCCACTCCCATCCGTATTACACAGTACCGTGGATTTGCACTCCTTTCGAGGCAGTGTTTTTTTGCTTCCGCTTCAACATTTCTGCCTTCTGTAGGCTCTTTCTTGTCCTGGCTGTATTTTCTGTCTCCACCACCTCCTCCCTAGAACCCTTTCTCAACCTTTATTAAAAAACCCACCCATATTCTCTTCCTCAGCTCCCCCACCCTCAGACAGGTGCCCGCTCCAGCCCCCAGGCTTGCTGGCGATCTGCCTCCTGCCCGCCCTGCTCCCCCAAGCTCCCCGTAACACGTCCGGGGGGCGAAGAGAAAAGCAAGCCCACCTGGACACCGCTGCTCTTTCTCCTTTACCTTAGGAGAGCAGCAGGGTTGTACCTCCCTTTGAAATCAGGGCTGTCTGCAGCCGTGCTCTCCCAGGCAGGATCAGTCCACCCCAAGCAGAGAAACACGTTTTATTTCCAAATAAATAAACAACCTCCACTGAGGATGGCAGGCAGACAGCACAGAAAAGGAAATATTGCAAACATCCCATTTCCAGTAAGTCTTTGTCAATGAATCTTCATTTCTTTGCTCCTTGCAAAGCCTACAATACCAATTCATTTCAACGTTATTTTGTTTGCAAGAAACAGAACCTCCTTCCTAACGGCCGATCTCCTGACTTCAGGAGGTTCACAGGAGGGTTCGCAATCCCTTTACTGTCCACTTCATTAGCAAGCATGAAGCCTTCCACTTACTACTTCAGCTTCTCGTGAGCTCTAAAGATCAGGAAATATACTACTAAAATGCAATTTGCTTGTGAGTAAGCACAGAAAGGATAAAGTGGAACAAAGTACCTGCAAGGACTGGTTATTTCAGGGCTTGTGGCTGGTGCCGAGATCCCCCACTTTGTGGATAAATACAAAGATTGAAGAGCACAAGCAACATCTCCCCAGACTGTTCCACCACCACCACTTTTTCCCAGAACACAAAGTAAGTCAACATGGTTTTCACTCCGGTTCGCTCCCTCACCTCTCCAAGAGAGCAGCGGTCGGACACTCCAACCAGCCCGGGCTGAGCCGGTTTTGGGGAGTGGAAACAGTGCATTGGTGTCGCTGGCCAGGGGACTGGTGGGCGAGACGGCAAGGAGAAACGTATACAGATAAATTGAAATCACTTTTTAATCCTTCTGATCCTTAAAAGTGTTTGGAAATCATATAGACGGGGCATTTCCTTCTTGTAGGCTTCAGCGGAGTTTTGCACGCAAGATTTTCATTGTGCTGAGACACAAGAAGATTGAAGTCTGGGCTGCACTGAGCTCCACGGGTAGAATGAAAGCGGTCTTAATAAAACAACAGACAGCAGAAAATTTCAGTTATTAAAGAAGCGAAACCCTCAATACTGTGGGCATCCATCAACTTTTCACAGTGTTTTTGTGGCTCGGATGCTTTGGTCACACAATAGGACAACATGTAATACTACCATCTTGCTTCAAAGCATCCGTCCTGGGCCCGGAGGCAAGTGGACTAGACCTCTATTTCATACATTCTTTTACTGAATAATTTTTCCTTCACATGCTGTTTTAACAGATGAGTGCCTCCAAAATGAATCACAAAATGATTACTTCTCCACAAACACACGCTACTACAGTGAAATAAATTTGTCAGCGCAAAACCAGCACACTAACAATCTTAAATAAAAACAAGCAAAAAGACAGAATAAGACCAAAGGACCGTACGGTCCGTTTGGGAAACGCTTCCCGCAGCTGGAGCGAGAGAAGCTCCCCGCAGCGCTAACATCTGCACGAGCCACAGGGAAAACTTATTTCCCCCTCTCCCCAGAAAGAAACAGAGAGGGAGGGAGAAGAGGAAATGGCTGACGGCAGATAACCTCTATTTTTCACCGACAGACGAAATGAGAATGGAAAAGACCACTGTCCTCTGGGGACCGCAGGAAACCACCCACGGGATGTGCCCCTTCCCACTCCGTACGCGAAGACTACGCTCCGGCTGCTTGTGTCCTGAAACACAGAGGAGTTTTCTGTAAGTTACAGCCACAAGCAGCATCACGTCCTGCAGACACTCTTACTATGCGTACATTAATGAACATGAAGATATTCTTAAATAAATATACGTACATTTAAGTCTAGAAGCAATGACACAAAACCTGTTTGATACACGTATAGCACTTATGACCCAGTTTACTTTGTTCCATTAAGCCCAAAGAAGAAAACCTCTCACAGACACATCTGACCTGGGGTTTTTTCTGTTTAAAGAAGCAAAAACAAAATTGCAAATCCAAGTTCCATCAAAGGGCTTTCATGTAACCTTTTCTCAGAGCACAGTATAAATGTTTACCCACTTCTCTCAAAATGTCATCAACATTGCGTTGGGGACACGCAGTACGGGCACTGAACCAGGTTTTATTAATACAATAATGTTAATGGGCACAGGAAACGGTTGGGGCTTTTTTCTTTTCCTTTAGACTCCTTAAAGTGTTTCATCAAGTGTCCAAATACTTCTGACCAAGGGCATGTGTGGATTTTTTTTTCTTTTTTATTATAATTTATAAGCAGCTTATACAAGCACACCAGGGATTATATGAATCAAATGCTATTTTGTGGCTTTAAAAATATTTTTACTTCACATAAAACTCAATTGCCAAACAAGACCTCCTCTCCCCTAACCTCCTCTCACAATCCTCTCCCCTTTCCTTCTAAAAGACTAGGTGGTAACAACACCACCACCCCCTCCCCACCCAAAAAAAAGAGGGAGGGGGAAAAAAAAAAAAAAAAAAAAAATCACTCTTACCCCAGTAAATAAAATAACTTTCCAAAACTCTATCTGATAACTTATCAAGTCTGTCACATCTAATTTAAAAAGTCATTATAAGACTGAAAACCAGAATTTTTCAAAAAACACAAAGACTTTAACTTTTCCTTTTTATTCATATTCATAAATTTTTTTTGGACTGCCACACTGCCAGCTGTCCAACAACTGCCTTTATGCCTCATATTTCTTTGCACTCTGTCCATACAAACAACGAAAAAATTTCAGTTCACATTTAACAAAGGATTCACCTACAAACACCTCACTTAGCAAGTAAAAGTCATACGCAGTTTATTCCTTGCGTGTCTCCTGTGCATCCTATAAGCTCGCTTACCAGCACATGGGCATCTCACAACAGCCCCATCGCAAGCATTCCAGAGATTTATATATTTCTCTGCAGTCCCTTGCCAGGAGTCAGAAGAGGATGATGACAACTTGATGAGTTTGTGCTTTGACATGCAGGGGGCCTCCAAACAGTTTTGAGAGGTGTTTCACCCACTATTTCACCCATTTTTCAACACAAGACAGACCAGGTTATAAAGTTAAGAGAAATTAACCTGAGAGTATTGACTTCCAAATGAGACGGGGGAAGTGAGATCATAGGACTGGAGCTCTTCACAGAAACGCACGAAAAGGGGTGGTGATGGTTAATTAAGATTGTACTGATAACTGCCAAAAGTCAAGTTCTCAATTTCCCCTACACCTTTCAAGTATAATTAGGTTTAAAATAAAACAGAGTAAGAGTGTTGACAGACACGGGATCGCTTGTTTATGTTCTGACTCTGCTTTGCATCACCTGTAAAGGACAGTAAAGTTTAATACATATCCGTTAGAGAGCTGCTTCACATTCTTTAACCGAAGAGCTCTTAGCATGGTACAGACCGGACTCCTAACTATTAGCGTTTAAAAAAAGAAGAAAAAAGAAAAGCCACTTTGGTCACCCAAAACCACACGGTATGAGCCAGATAGTTGGAAAACCAGCAGCCCGAGCTATAAGATGCTCCCGGGTGCCAGGACTCCTCGCAGTACCAAACACGCTCTCTCGGACCCTCTCGGGTGGCCCCGAGAGCCGACCCGTGGCTCGGACCATTTCCCCACCATGCGTACGACACCGTCCCACCGGCAGGAAGGGAGCCATGGGGAGCCCGCAAACACCCACGGTCCCGGCAGCACCCCGTTTCCATGCCGCACGGTGCCTCTCTGCCGCCGGTTCGCCCAAGGGCTGGTTTGTCGCCTTCGCCACAAGCACTGCGGGCAACAGCGCGCGAGCGCGGTCGGCGCCTCCGGACCTGCAGCGAGACCCCTGCGGGTCGGGGGTCTGCTCCCTCGCACCTCAACGGTGTAAACCTTCGCTCCTCGGCTTTCGCTGCCCACCTCACTGCAGATCTGTATTCAAAGACCAACTGCACACATTCGTACGACAAAAATATTACGGTTATGAAGTTACGCGCACAAACACTAGCTTCTCCAGCGCTGTTGCTGGCTGTGCCGCTTGCGTTCGCCTGCCCTCTCCCAACCTGCCCGGGACTTCACCGTGATGCAGTTCTTAACTACGTGATCACACAGAAAGTCTTCTGTAAGAGCACAGTCTCCTTCAGTGCCTCAAATGGCTGGTGCTTATTCAATGTGATCATTTAACGCTTATTTTTTTCCTTTTTGACATTCATGGTCATTTCACAGAATACTCTTGCCAGCCTGCTCTGAAAACACAACCAGTTCACTCATGGGTCCCTGCACCGCTCAGTGCCTGAGTTTTCCCTCACAAAGCATGCATTTTTTTATAGCATCCTAAGACACCAGGAGTATTATTGGCACTTTATGACAAAGAGAAGATAAATTCAAAAGTGTTCTTTATTTAGGTGCCCAGTTTGAGACAACCGAGGCCTGACTATTCAGTACACTCACAGCAATGAGTCCATTGACCTCCTTTGCAGTTGCACGTAGTCGACGCTGGTTCTCCAGTCACCCCACAGTCTATTAGTGAGGCTACGCAGCAAAATAAGGCACTTTTCATAATGGTGTGTGCTTAAGTGGATTTTCTTTCCCAGATGCCTAGCAGATCCTTGCCTTTTCCTTCCTACAAACTCCCCCACCTCTTTCATGCGGCATCTCCCAGCCCCTACCACCGATGAAGCTGCGATTCGGCAGAGCCCACCTCTCCTGTTCCTGTCTCCGTCTGCTCCTGGGTGCAGTGAAAGAAGCAGGGATTTTCTCAGCTGAAAAGCCGGGGATCACATCATGCAATGAAAACCCAAACCGTGATGCACACAACCCAGTGCTGCAAGCACTTACACATCCTTGACTTAAGGAAAAAAAAAATAAATCATGGAAATGTTCTTTGAAATGAGGCTATTTTAAGACTGTTAAAAGCAAACTAACCTTTCCCATCCCCTGAGAAATATTCATCACATGAGTGCCTGAGATTAATCAGCAGGCTGATGCACAGCCTCTCCTTTTCAAGCTCAGGCAGAAACTGGAAACTTCATACTGCTTCTGCCTCTGCTAACCAGAGCTGAGGGGGAGGGCAGGGGGGTACACAACACTTCATCTATCCACAGATTTCATGGGTTGCTGCTACCAGCAGAAGGGAAGAACCCGAGCCCTCAAAACCTCAGTTCAATTACCACCAGAACAGACAAACCAGACTCTGGAATCCGCAACTTCTTCCTCAACCTGCTTCAAAGTCTTCTCCCTGCCATGGCCTATGCAGAGAGGCAAGAGAAATTGGTCAAGTTGATTAAAATGGAGAGAGAATAGGAAGGGAGTACACGAGCAGCCCTGAAAGATGGAGAAGGCTTTGACAAAGAGGCAAATTTTGCACCAAGTGACAGTATATTTTACTAGCATAAGTCATGCAGGCAGGAAGAACAGACAGGCTTTCAGGACCTGTGCCCTTTCAGTCTTCTGTTTCTCCACATACACTGAAGGCAACAGAGATGCTCTGTACGAATACCGGTGTCAGCTGGATGTTAGAAGCTCTCCAACAACTGAAGTGTAGAAGACAGCAGTTGGGTGTGTCAGAGATGCTTTTCCCTTGAACACTCCAGGATTCAGTAATAACCTGTGTTCACCGTGTCCTAACCGGTACCATTAAGGCAGGAACGATTTAAGATCCCTCCCCGTCCTAAGTTTCTACAATCCACAACTTTGTGCCACTCTCTGAAGCTGTTCTCAGAAAAGCAAGGTTCATAAAACCTCACCTTGCACCCGCCCTTATTTCAACATGTGCTCTGTGGTTTGAGACCCAGCCTGAGTCAATGCTGATTTAAATACATACATGTTAGGGCAGTACTGGATAGAGACACCGCAAGAAGCCAGGTGAGATACTTGATAGAGATGATGGGCAGGCACCCCTCCCACTTAGCACCCATTACTGAACATTGCTGATGTACACGCTCCAACAGCAGCCAGAAAGCTCCGGGCACATGTTTGTAACTGAGCTTTGCCCTTGCCATACCAGCAGTCAGGAAAAAACATTTCCCTTACAGCAGCAGTAGGTTATTAGTACAGAAGTATTGGCAATCCTTGAGGAGTGACACATCTCCAAACACTTCACTCTCCTTTACAAGCAGTGTAGCAGGTCTCTCTCAGAAAGCAGCAGAGCTATTGCAACTGCAAGCTCCTAGCCCTCTGAAGTAGCTGTGAAATGATCCGTTCTGGACATGTATCAGCAGCCCACACAGATATATAACACAGGGAAGCTAACAAAAACTAATTACTATGTACGTGATGCTTTCCTTCTAGACACTTCTGCGTAGCAGTTCAGGTGAAGATGACTGGGAAGAAAAGCAGGGGTTGCGGTGGATGCGAGGAGCCACAGCTAAAGCTACTGCAGTTCAGGGTGCCATGGTCCCTGCGGCGAGGGGAGATGTCCACGCCAGGAGTGCCTGCGGCTCAGCCAGCCCACGGCTGTCAGGATGCCTTTGTACGAAAACGTCAGCCCAGGGACTCCAGTAACAGCAGCATGGACCGACAGACAGACACCCACATCCCCCTTGACCCTCTCCCCAAGAGCAGGGCCAACACCCGAGGCGCGAGCAGCCTGTGATGGGCAGACACATCCCTTCTGCGCTCTCAGACTCCCGTACCTCACAGGAGGGTAAAACCAACACAAACCCCAGTGTAACTATGAGGGTCCGACCCCGAGCTCTGTATGGAAAAGCTCTACCTCATCGCGCCTAGGAGAGCGGCAGCCTCTGGCAGAAAAGCAAGCCCCAGACATTAGTAACACATCTAAAAAAGCACTGTCAAACCTAGACTATATCCATTAGAGCCCTCACACAGGCAGGTAAATCCCTTTCACCGTGTCAGTTTAATAAAAGGAAATATCAAATTAAGCCAACGTGGCACAATTTGTCTTGCCCCACTCAGTGAGAACTAATGCAGGATGCTTACCCACAAAAAATGAAAAGAGTAAGAGATGGTTAACAAAACTGACAAATCATCTGATGTTCAACAGGAACTCCCAAGAAACACCAAGTTTCTCACCCCCCCCAAAATTGCAGCAATAGGTTTCTTCCTCTCCCTCTACTCCTCCTTCTTCCTTTTTCTCTAAAGGATGCATTTATCTTGAAGAAGTCCAGCAAGAAGCAGCGCAGAAGAAAGCAGTGTGTTGGCTGGTACCTTTGCTGCTATTGAAAACGCAGAACAAATACGAAGGGTCAGAGCCTGATACTCTCAGAGGAAAGGGCTGGCTCTAGTCAAAACTGCTAGATTAAAATGCAGAGTTAGAAACCTCAGCCTAGAAACAGAATGAAAAGTTTTGTCTGCTCCCCTCTTTTTTCAGGCCCCGATTTCTCTTATACCAAGTACTTCCCATAATTGTCACTGAGATCAGACTGGCAAAACCTTAATGGGAGCAGGCAGACAGTTCCCGGAATGGAGAATGAGAGAGAGACAAATGAAACTTCAATTTTAGGATGTTACAAATCCCTGTTCCTGGGAAGAAGAGATTGAAAACTAGTTTTACATATTCTGTGTATCACCCACGTGAATTTAAATATAGTCAGGCATTATTTCTGGCTACACACAAGTGAACCATTTTTCCAACAGACTTCAGGAGTAACGTTACTCAGACGCAGATGCAGTCAAGCTGTGTCACTGAAATGCCACAACCGGCTGGTAGAGCAAGTCTGGGAGATTGCCGGCTATGCCTAGAAGGCAAACTGGCTATCGGGTTTTAAAACGCCCTATTGAGCATTGCGAGTTCAAGTGGCTTGGGTTACTTTTGCCTGATAAATAAGTCTACGACAAAGATCCTGCATTTAAAAAAAATTGTTACTTCAGGTATCGAGGGGCTACAGTATCGAACTTCCTAGAAATAAGGGTCACTGAATTCAAATACCAAGTTGTAACCACCGGGCCCGCAAAGCTTTGTTTCCTACCGACGCATCCTCCTGTTCTCCCCCTTACTTTCCAGTCGCTTGCATCCTTGAGCCTTCCCTTTCACCTACCCTCTTCTTCCACGTCTCCTGACAGCCTAAAGAGACGAGAGAAGAGCTATGGCTAGTCGAGCGAAACACACGTGCCGACTCTGTTCGGCAGTACAAGCACCGAGTTTGTCCCTCCAGGAGGGTTAAAAGAGGCACAAAGCCTCCTCTGCGTGCCTGCCTCTCCTGAAAAAAGTCCGTATGAAGATCATTCACAGCTGGCTTCAAGTTTACCCCGGGGAGATCAAAAGGCTCCAAGTTTGAGGGACAAGTGAACAAACTGTATAAGGCTTATGCCTACAGGAAATCCAGCATACACAAAAATCCACGCTTTTAACATTTATTTCTTTTCTATATTAAAACCCACAATATACTCCTAAATATTTTTAAAATTTTGCAACATACAGTCAACTGTCTCGTGTGGTCTCTCACACTAAAGCAAGAGGGACAGATGACTGCAGGTAGAGTTTCAGCAAGCCGTAAAAGTGGGAAAAATCTTCAAGTATTCATTACGTAGACCTGAAGAATTTATTCTACTTCATATCATCAAGCTTAGTTAGTTTGATAAATATTCTTCCTAAAGAAAGTGAAGTTGTACGTAGAAAAAAATGAAAAGGTATTAAAAAACAAGCAAAGAAACCCAACCCACAGGTGCCAACAAGGAACTTTAAATTTATTTTGGGAATTCTGGCAACTCATCATAAATGAGCTCTCATAGGAGGACCAAAACTAGGTTAGCAGTTTCTTGTGAACATCAGGTAACTGGGGGGGGGGAGGGAAAAAAAAAAAAGTAAAAAAAATCAAGAACTACTGCCAAGAAGGTTTTTTCAGGGCTCAGCCACTGCTAACTATTAAAAACCGTAATCCAGGCCTCTCTCCCTTTGAGTCAAAAAGGGGTCAGACTCCTTCTTTAACATGTTCTCCCACTCTCCCAGAAAACAACCCCAAAACCCAAAGAAAAAACTGTTCAAAACCAGCTATCTACATATAGCGGCAATGGCATGTACTATATGTCTAGTCCAAGGATGTTGCACACCCCCAGATCTAAGTGCAACGGCAAAGGTAACTTAATCTCTAAACGCTCATTTTGCAAATTATCTGGGACCCTTCCTAGCCCTTTTTTGTTTTGTTTTGTTTTAATACATCGTATCCCTTGCTTTGGCTTTTTAGCAAATGTGATAATTGGCTTTAAGTCACTAAAAAGTAATTATCGACAAGACTGATGCTAGGAAATTCCTACAACAAAGAACCAGAGGGAATAAGGAGCCACCTTAAAACCGCAGTCAATAGGTGACGTGCTGAGGGTCAAAAACTAAGGAGCCGCTTTTCAAGCAGTAAGCCACCACAAGCTTGTCAGAGACTAAAGTCATGAGATGATGGGGGCGGGGGGGAATCTGACTCACATCTATAACATAAGAGGACCGTTTCTGACATTTTTGGTTCATACACACACTGTGCGCCGGCAGCGGCTGTGCTTGAACAGCCCAAGGTCAGTCATCCTGGAAGGCACCCGCATCTTCAGGAGGGTACAGAATTTGGCTGGGGCAGGGGGAGTCGGTGGGTTGTCTGTTCGGGCAGCACTGCTAACGCTTTAACTATTGCAAAACGGAGGAGAGAAAGTGGTTTTAAACTAGGTATTCCTCCTAAACAGCACACTGCGATGGCCTCAGGTCTCTCGTACTGAGCAACGCCCGAGCTCTTAACCACTCTTTTTCTGGAGGCCTTTGCTTCTTCATTTTTTTTTGTCAGAGAGATTGAAAATGATATACAAAGAAGTCAGTGTATTGCTTGGAAACATCCGCCAACATTAACAGAAGCAGAAAACTGAGAATGTTTTTAGGATCAGCATCTATTACACCCATCTAGGTACCAGCAATTTCAAAACAGCATATATTAGCCACAAACTCTACCAACTAGTCTTCCAGACAGGGCAATCAAAATACATATATTAAAAATACCCGAGTCACAGTAGTAGAACCAATCTCCAACATGATTTGAATATCTTAGATTTAATTAGAAGGTGTTAACAAGCACACACACATTCAGTCCATAAGAAAAAGACAGCAACCTTTGAGATCTTCAGCAGCATCTCCCATCAGACTACGTTGGCCATGTAACATCTCCAGCTCCAAACTCCAGCCCCTTCTTCCTCTCCTCCAAAACCACTGCAATATTTAAACATTTGGGGTTGGTAACACTTGCTTCCAGTCCTGCCACCATCCAAATGTCACTCAAAGGAGCGGTCAGGGACAGGCTGCAGCAGACGGAGGGTGCTGGCATTGTCCGTAGCAGGTACTACCAAAATAATATACTTTACACTCTTCAGAGAAGAACACCTTTTGTGACTTCTCTAGTTTGCTAACAATAACCTAAGTTATCTTGCATAACCCATTTAAACAAATATTAAGTACAAGCTGATACACATCCCCCTCATCTTCCCACTGAAACTATTTTACTCAAGCTGCCACCAAACACCAGAAAGCTGGTGAGCTTTTCACACAAAACTGGAACAAAAATTCAAAATGCTTTAAACTCTCACTGTCTCCCCCACGAGAGCTTATATACGGCACCAAGCGACCCTACTTTGACTAAAACAAAAGCAAATAAATAAAAGCAAACACCCTCCCGAGATAGTCAACCTCACGCGAGGGGCCACGGCGAGAGCCGTTCCCCAGCGCTGCCGACAGCACCCGGGGAAGGTCTGTGCCCCCGAGGGGTCCGGGGGGTGCGTTTGTTACTGCCAACGGGCAAAACTCCACATTTCTCCATATAATACAGGGATGAGTTCCGCAGTAAGCCTCCACTTTGGTACAGCTCTTGCACACCATCCTTCTGCTACACAACGATGCTCGGGTAACCTGACGGAGCTGCGCAGCCCAAGGTTCGTTTCCGTACCAGGAGGGGGTTCTTGCTCACCCCCAGGCCCCAATCAACTCAGCCTACAGTGACAACATACAACTAATTCTGTGGGGTAGGGCAAAAAATAATCCATCTTTTCATTTTTTAATTGTCATGAATATAAGCAGTTCTGCAGCACTATGGTCAGAGCATTGTGAACCCCCGTTAGCTCAAGGATAAACAGCTCCTTTGGGTTGGGAGACGAGAGGATTTGTGGGCAAGGCAAGGAAGGTGAGCCACGGAGAAGATGGAGGTAAGCAAGCACGAAGAGAGGACTGCCGTGAGCAGGGTTATGGGAAAAAAACCAGGTGAAAGAGGGACCTCTAAACGAGCCTCTGGCAGGCACAGCCAGCGCCACAGCGCTAGAACAAACACCCAAAGAAAAATCACAGGAGGAGAACAGTGGTGGCAGCAGCCAGAGTAGGAAGGGAGACTTCGAAGAAGTTCCCTGGTGGGGACAAATACTGAAGGGGAAGGAAAAAAAAAATTAAAACAAAGCCTCACCTTGCCACAGCTTTTGGGGAGCCAGAATTTCCCAAGCTAAATACTAATATCTTACGCCTTAAAGCGGGCGTATGCATGTAGAAGACTTGCGCCTTCAGCTGCTCTCCCACGCTGGGGCGTGGGGACGTCTGAGCTCGGTGACCTGAGCCACAGGCTCCTCGAAGTCCGGCAGCCGCTGCAGGACCAGTCCCACGTGCACGGGTCTGGTGGTGGCTGTGGGTTTCCCTTGTGCCCCACTTGTTCCGGGCTCTTTCAGGCAAATATTAATTTAAGTACTTAAACCATTAATCATAACATTTTCATTTTGAGTGTGTTTGAAAAGAACATATATAAAAAATAAAAATTAAATAGTGTAGGAAGATGAAACCTTTAAAAAGCACAGAGGACGGACAGTCACATGTACTTCAGTCACCTATAATAGTGCAACTCGCAATGACGGAGCCTCAGAAATCCAGCGGCGAAGAAACACCTTCTGGGTATAAAATCTTAAGCATGTGTTATTGTCCCACAGCTCCCGTCAGGCTCATCTGGGTGGCACACCTGTTATTTCAATCCTCATATTTGCTACCAAACGTTAACTTTAAAGTGGGTAACTTAGTTAATAGCTAAAGTACTGCCAGGAAAACAAACCGAATACACACAATGCATCTCTTTGCATATGCTGTTTGCTATGCTTTTTCTGCACTGTTGTACCAAAACAATCACTGTGATACAATCTCATTGCTTCAGGTTATATCGCTGCATGCAGCGTGAAAGTCTGGTGCAAAAATTTCCCGCAGGGAAATGAAAACCTTTGCAGTTTCGTGTACGTAAACACTGGTTTGGTCATCAGCTTCGTGTAATTGAAGCAAAGGGCCATCTCTGTTCCAGCTCTTCTTGAGGTGACAGAGGAGCCGACAAGTACTGCCCTGCATGGAAGGGTTTCCACCACTCCAGCTTCAGCGAAGTGAAGACAAGTAACAGCAATTGAAGATCTGGCACCAAATAAGCAATTTAGTTAGTTGGCAGGTGGAGGGAAGTAATTGTTCCTCTCCATGCAGCATTTGCGAGACCACATCTGGAGCACCTGGTCTGGTTTTGGGAGTCCTGGGAAAAGAAAGATTGACATCCTGGAGTGAGTCCAGTGGACGGCCACCAAGATGCTGCAGCACTTGATGTATGAAGGAGAGATCGAGAGAGATGGGTTTGATATCCTGGGAGAGGCTCAAAACCTGACTGAATAAGGCGCCGGCTTTGAACTTAGGCCTGGCTTTGAGGTTAGCCCTATTCTGTGCAGGGAGGTGATTTCCTGAGGTCTCTTCAAACCTAGATTCTTCTGTTTAAATTTTAAAAGAAAGAAGAGTTCATCTCATATAAAAAAGTTATTTAATAGAACATTAAAAACTACTTTGAGAAAAGAAGTCTGTTAACTCTAGAGAGAGTTCCCTTAAAGAAAATAATTTTTTCCAGTATGATTGGGGGAAGAAAAAAAAAACCACAAAAACCCAAACAACAAAAAAATGTAGGTGATCATTCCTTTAAACAAAACTCGTTGGTTGACACCCCCCCCCCAGGTTTAAAGCATGATGTGGAAGAGTACATAGCTACGTACTTGTCACAACATTCACAGGTTTACCAAGCTCCCATACCAACAATCATAAAGTAAATCTTCATGATGTGGTTTGACTGCCATTTTCAAGACATTTTCTCAGAAATTATACTGCACAATGGCAACATATTGCTGATTACGCAAGAAATTCTTACTATCGCAGTTTGGGTTGACTACATTACTGGCAAACATAACTCTGCAAGGGAAATAAGATCTGTTCATACCAGCACTCTCTGAAGATCTATGATATTTTACTTTTGGAAGACAGTGTTAACAATGGTCCAGCGGCATTAAGAAATCCACAGAAATGTATTAACACTTCAAAATTAAATTTGAGACAGCAAGCCCTCTAAACCAGTTTCCTTTGAAGAGACCTCTCTCATCAAGAAGCACTCTCCCACTCTCATGGTGACACAATCTGAATGGCGATTGCATCCTTCTTCAGAAAAAGACGACTGAAAATAAGCACCGCATACAATTGTGGCACCATGCCATTTTAAAGTTTATGGGTAACTGTTACAGATGGAGCTCCCGAGGAACATAATCACTCTTCTTCAGCAGGGCAGATTAATATTACCAAAAAAAAAAAAAAGATTTCTTTTAAGTTTAGTAGCAATTTTTTAAAAAGCTAGTTTGAGTAGTCTGGTGCTGTGAAAATGAACATTCATCCAGTTAATCCACTCTTTCAAGTCATCACTCTCATGCCTCTTCTTTTTTGTGTCAAAAAAGGGAAGTACAGCCTCTACGGCAGCACACATCGCTGCACGGACACACTCATAACTGCGACCACGTCACGGTGGTCCTGGGAGCGGCACAGGCCCACGCGCACGATGCTGCTCCTGGGGCTACCCCGACGCTCACACACCGGCCCTTCCGCCCACCTCCTGCCGCCCAGACGTACCCCCAGCCCTGCTCTACCCAAGGAAGGACCACCAAAGCAATGCTTTTTTTGACCCACTGTCCACACTCAGGTCCAGATTATTCTCAGCACCGTCTTGCTGTGCCACATAAGCTCTAAAAGGATGACAACTACCTTTTGTAAGACACAAACTTACGTGGCAAATCGTGGAGGAGCTGACCACAAAAGCAAAATTTGGCTGACGTGTTTAACACCTACAGCTATAGAGTCAGCTTCATAAAGCAGAACTCACTCTTTTGCATGGGGAAGAAACCAAAAACCCCCAACCAACGTAACCTTACAACAGTTCAAACGTAGCAAGAGCGGAGACAAGGTCACCTCACCCTTACAGAAGTCACCAAATCACATGGATGCCAGAGGAGGGTCACAATTTACCAAAAAAAAAAAAAAAAGCTTAAAAATGAAATAAGCTTTTTAACCTTTTACAGGACTAGCAGCAAATTGTTCTGAACGTCAAGCCATCAAGCAGTGCAAACGGACGTTCTCCCTGTCCTGCCTGTGGAGGAGGAAGAGGGACCCAGTCTTTCCTGGGCACTTTGTCCGCAGCCCTGTTGGCTCCTTTTTGGCAGCCCCACCTGAACGTCAGGACAAGGAGTTCTGCAGTTTTTAAGGATGTCAGTAATGCTGCCCTAAGCAAGGAAGACAGGCAATGCTCATCTTCTACCTCCCCCAATGCACACAAAGTCATTTTTGACCTTCAGATGTAAGGGATCTTTCTTCCACAAGGTCGCATCGTTTAGCGGCTCTCTTCTCAGGCAAACTTTTGGGTTTGTTTCACTTCCTACAAAAGGGAAACCCCTAGAGAGGTGGTCAAAAGAAACTGAAGCCAGCACTACCTGTGGTTTTTTGAGAGCACACAACCTGTTACACGGAGAGTTAAATCTGAGTCTTCAGCTTGCCAGCTTCTGTACGCTGACCTTAGGCCAACTGTAGGCTGATGGGCTTACAAAGTTTTTCAACAGTGATTATGGTTAATAAAATGGGTTGCACTATACATGTGTTTGATTATTTTTTTTCTTTTAAAGGTCCTCAGTCTTTCTGAATAAAACAGAAAAGAGATTAAAAAAATGAAAATAAAATAAAAATCCAGTTGCTATTCCTCGGCACCAGTCCAAAGTATGAGGTCTTATATTCATAAGATCGCTGACCAAAGACACCTGGAGAACTTAGTATGTGGAACAAAAGGCCTGCATATTTAGCTAAAGGCTTTAAATGAAAATTATGAATGACCTCAGGTACCGCACTATTCAAAGGATTAACTTTAAATAGTTTTATTCCTTCTTTTAGAATGAAACCAGCAAAACATTATCAATGAATTTGGAAACGGGACCTAGAACATCTCTTGCGGAAATCACCAACTCAAATGCTGCCCGGAGTGATAAGGACCAGAAATTTCATCATCTGTCAGCTGTCTCACAGCCAAATCCCAGAAGGAAACTTAGGAGTTTTCAGTTACTTCCCAGAAGGCAGATGGGCAACAGAACCAGCATTTTTGCTGGTCTTCAGGCAAAAATCTTACTGGATGTGGGCACTCCCTCTGTAATCTTATTATTCAGACCTGCCTGTTTTCAAACATCATTAGTATACAGTGACAGCGTGCAAGAGGACCTGTCCACAGAGAGGTCTAAAAACATGCAAGAGGTCATTAACCTCACCATAAAAAGACTCTCCACCATTAACCCCACCACTAAAAATAAACTATACGTAAATGCTCAGTGTTTAAGACAAGAAACAGTGCAATTGCCTAGTCAGACAACACAGGTTTTCAGTCTGAGTCTTAGAGATGCTTTTTTTTTTCCTGAAAAAAATATACCACTGCTTGCTAGTGAGAGGTTGCCCACAAAGAAAAAGCCAGTCCCAGGAACAAATAAATACTCTTTTTTTAACGTTTTGAGAGCTGCTTTTTCTTACTCCCTCTCTCCTTCCCCTGGGGTAAAAGCAGCTGGCTGCAGGACATGACCATCGCCGTCTTCCAAACAAGGCTATCAGCTGGTCTTAGGCTAAGTCCTACAAAACAACCCGGTATGGGATTAAGTTGTCGCAGAAGAAGGAAAAGTACTTCTGTGGAGCAGTGGTACAAGGCCAGAAGTTAGAAAGTAACAGACAAACCGCTGCTGCATTTTAACACAGCGCCCAGAGTTGCAGGCTGTTGGCGATACAGATACCTACAGCCCTCATTAAGGTGGCCGTGAAGTTTGTCCGGGCTAAAAAGAGAGACAAAGTCTGCGAGCACTCTCATTGTGCCCCTCGCCGACGGCCCAGAGTCGACACGAGGTCGTTCTCCGACGCCGCTGCTAACCTCAGCTCCAGCTGAGCTTCCACCTCCCGGCACGACGGGCTTCTGGCTCGGAGAACTTCTGAACTTACCAGCAATAAGTCTTCCCCATTACTTTAGGCAAGAGCATCAACTTCAATTATAATCCCCAGGGTAATTCTGCAGTTTAAAGGTCAGGCACAAAAGGGAAAAAAGCAACATATTTGTAAGAAAAAACAACAAACCCAACAATTATCTGTACATCGATATCAGGAGCCAAGATAGGAACTGCCTGATATTCCAAAGTCATGTCAGGAAAACCTTCAGAGCTGCCCCTGTTGTGAGTGGTGCAGCTGCAAGTCAAAGATCAACGTTACGCAAAGTGCTCTTTCACACACAGGTTGTTCTAAAACAAGGGAGGTTGGAAGGTCTATATTAATACAATAAAAAGCCTACAAATGAATGTTAAAGTTTATTTGTTTTAAAAAAACCCCACAGGTAAAATAATAGAAATTGTAAAGGAAAAGGATGGTAGAAACCACCAGATACAATCATTCGAGAACTCTCAGGGAACAGAAGAGTTTAAAAAAAAAACAAAAAACAAACTTGAACTGGTATTCAATATTAAACTTCATTCTCATATCCTGTTTAACTTCTCTGTATAGCTTCATATGGCAAACTAAGGCCTGACAAGATAAAAATTATCTGGCAATAATATTTTCATCTTGGACTATACCAAAAAGGCTCGAGAACTATTTTGGTCAAATCTGTTAACATGGGAAAACTGCAGCCAAGAGGAAAAGGACAATTTCAAATAGAGAAGATATTTCATCCAAGTCAAGCCAATCATTTGAGGTTTCCTCCTTCCTCCTCCAAAAATTGCTAAAACAAGAGTTATTTGCAAGCTTAAGCGATGCCAAACACTTCTTTTCTACTAAAGCACTGTCCTCACTCTGACACAAGAGCAGCTTCCTCCGCCTGCCTCAGCCGCTCGTCCCTCCGTCCCTTCAGCATCCCTCCGTCCCTTCAGCATCCCTCCTCCGTCCCAGGTGCTTCGCTGCCTCCTCTGCTGTGCTGGTGCCATCACCGTCGCTTTCAGCTCCAAAACACTTCCCAAATTCACCACTGCGAGTGACATAGCTTGGGTGAACAAAACAACATTTTTCAAGCGTTTCTGGAAGCTTCAGTACCGATGGTACATTTTGCCTGAAATGTAAGGTCTCCATTTCAGGTTAAAATAAATTGTTACAGCCCTTACGCAGGCAAGGCTTTAGATGTTCATCTGCCTTTTAGAGCTCCCAGAGCTGTTGCAAGGCAGCATCGAGGACGCAGGGAAGCCCAGCTCCTCCCCAGGGCGCCCCGAGAGCGGCGAAGCACAGCGTGCTCCCGAGGTACAGCCTTTCCTTGTTCCGGGCTGGCTGCCGGCAGTGCCACCGACCACGGGGCCGTGCCTTTTGGGGACAGCCCAGGAACTGCTCTCACAGCACAGGGTCCCATAGTATTAAAAGTAGCTCTGGCTCCTTTGAGGAGCTCTGGCTGGGCTGCTTTGTTCTTCAAAGCACTGAGCACATCACTCGGCGGCCGCTTCTCGACATCCCTCCTTTCTGGTTGTAGCCACAGGGTACCTACAGCAGGATGGGACAAAGAATTTCCCCAGGCTAGAAAAGGCATCCAGTCATTGCTGCCTCTTAAAAACCCCACCAAAATAAAATAAAATAAGGCAGAGGGGTGACCTTCTCTGTTCCCATCAAAACATTCTCACATCGCAGCTGCCTTGTATGGTTCATCATATTGAACCACGTCTCCATGTGAAGAACATCAACCAACTTGCTCTAAGAGTTTAGGTTACTGGCTTAATCAAGTAGGACTTACTACTCTCAGATACTCTAGAAAACGATAGCCTGGAACAAGCAACTTTCAGAGGTGCAAGACTACCCTGAGTCCAGAGAAGTAGAGCTGGAAAACATAGGGTAACCTCTCCCCATATCACCTCGTCACAAACATCAATAGATCCATCCAAATGGGGATGCCTTTGATACAAAAAAGGAGCTGCATCTTGGGAAGGACAGCAAGTCTAAAATTCATTTGCTGTCCACTTCCCTTGTTGAAAAAACAATTTCACTCGGGCCATCTAATACAAACCAGTTGATACTGCCAGGCTAGCTTTTTGATGTTTTTTTCAGAAGAAAAACATTCATTCAAGTTCATGGCATACAAGGAGTAGGGCTGGTCAGGAAAAATCCAACAGTCATGTTCTGCAAGAAAACTTAGTTTTATCCATATCTAAAAGCTCCATAAAACTGTTGCTGACTTCACACTTCAGTAAAAAGTCAAAATGTCAAAGGTTCTATTTTGTTCCAAAGAGGCACCAATATTTTGAGTTGAAACCCTTGCTTTCATAGCGAGTTACCATTCAAGACAGGCAGAAGCAAGATGAGGCAACATGTTTTGATGGACTCGAAGTAATTTTATGTTTTCACTCCCCCCAGTAAAAGTGCTGATATTGTTCGGTTTTGTTCCCACTCCAAGCGAAGGAAAGTTCCGAAAATCATTTACAAAATGTCATTGTTTTCCTGCGGCCAGCGTTAAGGAGCACAACGGGGCCCTTCTCCTTGGCTGCAAACTCCCGTCAGGTCAGGCCTGTTTCTGGCGTCAGGGCTCAAGGACATCTCCCGCAGCGACCACGCTCAAACGGAGAGGCAGCCTACCCGCCCGAGGCCGACGCTCCAGCAGGGTAGGAAGGGGGACTGCCCCACGCGCACGCTCCTCCGAGGTACCAAAGTAACTCAAACCTTGCACGTTCCATCTCAGTCTAGAAGTCAGGCACCAAGGGCAAAACCACGAGGGGATGCAAATGCTAGAAATCCCGATTCTTCTACACCTGCACGCTTGTCAACTATTGAAATACAAAATACAAAGCTTTTTTTTTTTTTTAAATTACTACCATCTTATCAAAAGCAGGTTAAACTCT
>NW_009635827.1:0-2780 GCF_000690535.1 Cariama cristata | reverse complement strand
ACCCACCCCTGCCGTTTCACCGCCTCCCGAGGCACGTTGTGTCGGGCAGCCCCGGCCCGGCACACCGGCCGCACAGCCCCGAGGTGCTCAGCACGGCGCAGCATGGTGCAGCACGCAGCTGCATCCGCTGTCAGGGGCTGCAACCGCCCCGGGAGCAAGGCCTCGGGATGCTCCGCATTGACGCGCCCAAACCCTTCTGTGGGTTTTGCCCCGAGCAAATCACCGACTCCCACGATACAGATCTGTAGGCCTTTTGTCACCAAAGGAATCCCTAATTGCTGGATTTCAACACTGCTCAGGTGAACTAGATTTGTCGGCTCAAGTCCTGCTTTTGGAGTAATGGGTCAAAATTACTTGCGAAGACCCTTCTGTGGGAGCTGCAGGGGTGGGAAAGGACAGGAGTTACCGGTTCTCTCCCTCTTGAAGGAAGGTCACTTTGACAACACGCGCTGCCAGCAGCAGACCTGCCCATAAAGCAAATTACAAAGTGCCGTCTGTGACACAAACAAACGCCAGTATTATACATTCAAAGTAGTGCCCAAACTGAATTAAGCAGAACTTCACAGAACAAGTTTGAATCAAACACCAATGTGTGCCCCAGAGAGGAGGAGGAAGGGAAAACACAAGCACCCAACTCTCTCTCCCCCTGAAGCAAAAGCACTATAACGCAGCAAGACAGCAAAGTGAAGATGCTGGTTAAATACAAGTAATCAGGCATCAGATGGTCAACGGCTCTCAGCCTTCCTCAACACAACCAAACACATGCTATTGTAGATGTACCACACCACAGGGTCAAGTCACCAAAAGGCACCAGACAGTTTTCACTCGTTACACCGTAAATCCAGTGCAGACCGCACCATGTCCAGATTAGTGTCTTCAGCTTAATTCAGCTAAGCCACAGGGCCGCTGGCCACAGAGGCCCTCTCCGTGTCAGACTCCACCCATGCATTTCGGATGACACTATTCAGGCATCTCACATGAAGGTACTGTGAAATCTAGAATAGTATCTCAAAAATAACTCCTCCCTCAGCAATGCTTTATCTTACGTGAATGAAAGAGAACTTTGTCAACGGGTCGGTCCTAACTTTTAAAGATACTTAAAATGAAAACGATTAATAAGCAACTTGTCTGTACCACCCTCTTCACTTCTGCCTTACGTCGACAGCCATGCCCACGTGCCAAAGCTGTTCATCCCTCATTGAAGACATGCATTTATTCAGCATCAAAACAATTTCCAGAGAAGCCCGCTCAGGGTTTTATAGCCAACTGGTTATTTCACCCCACTACATCTGCCACCAGCAGGCAACACCGAATTTCTGAAACAGCATGCCTGAAGCAGAAGCTACAACACACAACCGCCAGCGGCCTACCATGAGACAACCTCACATTGGAAATTCTCATTTTTGCCAAAGAAGAGCCACGCAGATGAGGCAGTCATTCGCCAGAGGTGAAGAACAGCAGGCTTACAGGCACCGCCTAAGAAGCATCTGAATATTTCAACAAACTAAGAGAAATCTGCAGCCTACTACCAATGAAACACAAATGCTGAAGGCATTAACGAGGCAATCTTCCTTTCTCTTTCTCACCAAAGTCACAGCTTTATGGGATAAAAAAGGCTCAAGAAGGAACCCATTGTTTTTTTTCCCCAGGACATTCCCTTCTTAAAATTGCTCTTAAAAAACTGCGAAAAGGCAGCGACCTACCGATATTCATCAAGCATTACCAGTTTTCTGAGGATATACACCACGGCGCTGAAAACTCCTGTATGGCTGGGGGAAGGTAACAACCCTTCCACTTCACCGATACTAAGTAAATGCTCAATTGTGAAAATGAACTTCTCTCCCCCCGTTTCCCACTGGGTCAAGCAGGGGCTCCAACAGACGTAACTGAGGAGCTGGAGATGCTGCCTTGCCTCCCTTCCCACTCTGGTATTTTTCCTGTGGCCCCCTTTGTTCACTTAACAGAACTTTGTTTGAAGTGTGTTTTTACTCCTTCACTGCATGACAAACCCACACAGTCAGAAGACAGGCTTATACAAACCACAGATCTCCAGCTGGGAGCTCGACGGTGGGTGTAATATTGGACACAGCTCTCCATTCATCACGCACATTCTCCGGATTTCAAGTTGACAGTGTCCCTTTAGCTCGCTGTTCCTCCTCATGGGAGATCAGAGGAGGCAGCCCTAACGAAAACACTTCCTCCACCAGCATATAAACAAACAGATCTTCACCTGCGATTGTTCTAAGCTTTGGCCACGGAATGCTAGTTAAAAAGATATCAAGACAAAAAAAAAAAAAGAAGAAGAAAAAAGATGGGCGTGTGGGGAGGAGATACTGGGAAGTGTTACAGCTGCAGGGATGGTGGAAGGAAGGATGTGGGAGTTCAGGAGGTTGCACACAAGGAGGAGAATGACAAGGTCTCACAGGCGTTCCCAGGCCTGTGCATGCATTTCAAAAGCCCGGTCCATTCCCACTTGTTCTTTAGCATCTTAAGAATCGGAGCGTATCAGAGTGATTGATGAACAACCGCAAAGGGTTGCTTCCCACTCAGCCTAAACCTTCTCCCCCAGCCCCGACGCGGCCGAGCCCTCCCCGCCACCGCCGAACGGACCAAGGTACCACGGTCGTGTTTGCACCAAGTGACCCCTTCCCCTCCCGACCCTCTCCCAGCGTTCACGCACAGGCAAAATCCACGCCGAGGAGAAATAAGGCGAGTTCCCGAGGAAGGAGAGCCCAAACCCAGCGTTACCGAGGCGGTCGGGCGACGCGTCCACCCGAGCT
>NW_009635826.1:0-4247 GCF_000690535.1 Cariama cristata | reverse complement strand
AACTTTGGAAACTCGATTCAAGATGTTGGGTACCCAGCTGGAGTTACAGAAGCATCTAGTATTTACACCTGTAACAAATATCAATAAGAATGTTACTTTAAACATAAAGGGTACTATATTCTCTTAGGTACTTAAATCTAGGCTTCTTTAATTGACCAGCAGAAATCAGTGGATATCTCTGATAGTATTTGCTTTAATTTCATGTCTTGGTTCTACATGGGTAGAAGATGGATAACAATACAAACTCATTTCATGGGCCGATTATGAAGAAAAATTAATGGTTGTTTAAAAATTATTACATTGAGTCTATCATTAAAGTCCACACGGAAAACAGTGCAGTATCTGCTGGTATTAATTGAAAGCAAGAATTTGGATAAAGAAACTACATTCTTATCAATAAAGACCTAGATATGATGATGCCAGTCCACAAAAATTATCAAGAATCTATTACTATAAGCACAATTACCATTCTTTTCTTCAGTTATTTAAATGTGGTTATGTTACTGTCTTAATCTAATCTAGAAGTCAATGTTTTGCAAATCAAAAAAGTAATGTCTTAGTAGTTTAGAGAATGAGGAGGCTCTCTCTTCTAGACTTTTGTGCAAAGAATCTTGTAAAGTGGTTCATTCAGGTGATCCCATTTCCCTCAATGTGTCACAGAATTAAACCCTTCTTTCTGCCTGAAATGACCTCTGTTTAAACTCCCCCCACTACAAATGGGAACATAGTTCTCAGCTCTGTGTTGTAAGTATATACAGGTTGCAAGAAATGCTTTTTTTCTGGCATTTTTTGTTTCTTCATTTGAACTTAAGCATCTCGGTCCACTTAGAAGACAAAAGACTGAGACGGAAATTAGGAAGATGTGAGGAAAGGAAGAGGGACAGAAATTACAGAGAATATCAGAGTGCAAGGATGAGTCACACCCTAGGGGTTAAGATGAGGACAAATGAGCAAAAGATCAAAATAGGAAAGAAAAAAAAATTAGATACAAAGGGATATTATATATCTCATATCTAACTTGTCAACATGGTTTGGCCAGGATGGAGTGTTAAATTATCCAGTTGTCTTACATCAAGAAAGCTGGGATCATAGAAACATGAGTAGGATTAATCTCACCTTTCTTTAGGCAGTTGCAGAATAGGTGCCATACTTCCAATCAGTAAAAATCCAGTCAACAAAGTAAGTCAAGTTTAAACTTCAATTCATCTGGGCAGCCATAGATATCTGCTTTAGGATGAGATGAAGCATGCTGTGAATTCCTTTGACTACACTGATGAGCTTTTCATTGACTGTGAAAAAGCATCATAGGATGATTTGATCAGATATTAATGCCTAGAGTATAGACCATCACATTTAGCCATATAAATTCCACCTTTTGAAATCCTTTAGCTAATCACTGACCCTATCTCAACTACTAAATGCTTCATTTCCAAGCCCTACTCCCACAGATAGTCACCTTAATATCACAAGTAACTGATAGTTACTTTATTGTCAAGAGTTATGATCTTGTGGATAAATATCTGCATATCAAATATGGCTGTGATCCCTTGGTTAGAGCAAATCCTGGAGACGTAGACCCATTCCCATCTAATACAGATCTCTATGACGTTTTCAGTACTGTAAACTTTCAGCCAGTTGTGGCCTGCCACCGCAGCTATTTCAAATTCAGCTATTCCACCATCTATGAAAATCTTTATAGACATTACAATGGCACACAGTGAAGTAAAAATGGAGTTGATCTTTCAAATGAACTTAATTCCGCAGTCTGTACCTTGCCCATAAATTAGAACACTTCACTCTGCTAAATAGAAGGACAAGGACAACTGTCCTCCTGACTTTACCAGGACTGTCACTATGGGCGGTTGTCCACTTCAAACTGGAAGCACTGTATGCGTATGGTGAAACTTCCTACCTGGCTGATGTCTGATTCTTTCCAAAGCTGGATTAACTGAGGCTGTTTCAAGCACCTCTAAAAACATTTGCTGCCACTGTCAGAACTCAAACTTGCCTGGCTTTCCACTCTTCCTAGACAGCTCCATTAGTGTATCGCATAAAACTTCTCTACTAGAAACATTTATATGCAATGTTAGTAGAGCCATTTAGCAAGTTGGCAGGAAGATTGGTTTCAACAATCAAAATATTGTTAAAAAAAAATTGACATATTGTGCCACTTTCCAGTGAGGAAAGTGTGAAATACCTTAAGGAATAAGAAGGAAATGGTAATCTAGACAATTCACCATACAACTGTTGGACAACTTGGTTTTTTTCTAGAGAAAGCAAGATGAGAGCAAGCTATCATGGAACTCGGTGTAGCAAAATCCAACTGCAAAACCTGGGCACCAGTCACAAAACCTGGTATGTCTCAGATGCTTGAACCACAGCACTATTGCATGATATTTTTGAATAGTATGGTTGATTGTCCTGAAAAGTCTTACAAAGCAGCAAGGACAAAAGGTTAGAATAGAAGGCAAAGAAGAATTAATGGCAATGCAAGCAATGAATATGTGTAAAAGACGCACTTCTTTCACTGAAGATGAGATGTGGAGTGTGGTTGAAACATGAAAAATTAGCAATAACTCTGAGATTTGTTATTTCCTTGAAGTACTAAAAATAGAGCAGTACTGATGAACTGTGTTTCTTTTTAGTCATCCAGAAGATCAAAAAGCCTAAGACCTGGTTTACTGCAATGGTAAGACCTTTAGTACAAATTAAGATGTTCTATTCTTACACCTTGCAAACAAAGAAACAGCTTCAGCAACCATGAGTACCAAAACATGAGTACCAATTACTTTAAAAGATTGCTTTTCAAAGGCTGGCTACAACAGTGATGGTATGCTGAGTACAGCTCAAAAAGGAGTCAAACCACGTCTTCGGACTGTGATTAAATGCTTGCCTCCAGAAGGCAGTCACAGAGTTCCTAGATCTTAACAGTCTCCATAGGACTAATCCTTCCATCAATGATCCTGTTACTGTCACCTCCTTTCTCACCACTTAGATCAAGCCTAGCTCTTGAAGATCTCAAGAAGTGGTTTAAATACAGATCTGTTCTAACCTTTTCATAAAGCAGTTAAGAAATTTAGAGAGTACAATAAGACTGAAAGTTGTTAGATGTTTTATCTGCACAAATTATGTCAATCCAGCAGTCCAGTACCAGAATTTTAGTTATCCAGAAGTATGTTGACCTGGGAGACATGATGTATTTGTCACAAAGCATGGGCAGGTCAACCAAGTCTGAGAAAGGAATTTCCAGCTCTTTCTACATAAATCATCCAAAGTTCACAAACAGATCAACATTTTCCAAATGGGTACCTGCTGGACAAGTGTCAAAAACTTGTTTATCAAAGCAGAACATTGAGGAGTTTCTTGGCTTTCCAGAAATATTTTTGAAAGACTTGGCAAAAAAGTAACTTGATCAAAAATTAGTTGAGTCAATGGGTTGATTAATTACACAAATGTGATGAACGCCGCTTTGATTTGTGCTATTCTGCACCAGAGTATGGCTTCCTGGTGTGGTATGGAATAAGAAACACTCACCAGAACAAATGCCTCGGTGTGACAGAACGCACGGTAAGGCACTCCTGTCCTGACACTGGTTATGTCCCACCCTTCGGCCCTTTTGAGATCAGAAAGGCCATCTTGCAGAATTTGCTCTTGAAGGAGCAACTCATGGCATCTACCTTTGCGCAATGATGCCTTCAATTCATCAAGTTAATGTTTTACTACATGGCACCTTATTTGCATAATATCCTGTGAAGCACCCCCAGATGACATAGGAGGTGACAAGAACAAGTTGTGGGGTTAACTAGTACTGCACTTGTAAGAAAGTCAACAACTCAGCTACTTGCTGTTGACCCATGATAGCAGGGAGACTTTGGTGGGGTCTTCCCGATTTTGCAAACACGGTCAGTTGGAAGATGTGAGCCACACATGCGCCGTTGTCAACGCTCATTGAGGGCTGCTTAGTTCCCGCGTGGATTTGCCCACGTCCTTCACTCTCTTACGGCAAAGGCATTCAACAAAGTAAGTTTGGATGGAAAAAATGAATGCCGATACCTTACAATGTTGCTCATACCTATGGTGGCAGAGTAGGGCAATGGATTGGGAACTGGCGGGAGCCTTCAGAGGAGTGGGGCCGGGAGGGCCGTGGGGGTCCGGACAAGGCACGGTGGGGCGAGGGGAGGGAAGAGCACGGGGGCTGCGGGGCCAGAAGCACGGGGGGCTCAGGGATGCGACGAGGGCTCCTCACG
>NW_009635825.1:0-747 GCF_000690535.1 Cariama cristata | reverse complement strand
CTATTTTCCCTCGGCGGAGTGGAAGAAGGGGAAGGAGGAAAATACAAATCGTGCTACGTCCTTAGCCAAACCCACAGGATGATACTCTCCCCCGTGAAACTCTGCGCTGGATTATTATTATAATTGTTATGATTAGTGTCCCGTCCCCCCTCTCTCTTCCAGAGCGCTAGCACCTCCGCCGTGGCCCACGGAGTCATCCTGCGGAGAAGGCTTTCAGCGGATCTGCGACCGCCGGAGTTATACCTGTGTGCAGCGGCAGGGGTTGTGTCTGCAGGAGGGTTTTCTGCTCTCGGGGGGTTTTTCCCGCATCACTTGGTGTTACTCCAAACTTCGCTGCTGCTCCTCTACAGCTGCCGAGCAGAAAATAGAAGTTCCCTGAAGTACAGTCCGCCTCAGAAACATACTTTTAGCAGCTGGTTGAGGAGGCAGAAGGCAAGTCCCGGCCAGGGAAGGGCTTCTCCCTTTTAAAAAGCAGCGATCGGAAAGTTGTTGCTTCTTCTTCTTCTTCCTCCTCCTCGCGTGTGTGTGCGTGTGAATGGGTCCCTATGTGTCTATGGAGTTAAAAGGCTCCTTTTAAAAAAAAATGTCCTTTGCATCACCCGCATCAGACAGATGGACATTTACTGAGACTCCCGCAGCGACATGAAGATGAAGCTTGACTTTTCTCCGCTCCCTTAAAAAGAAAGAAGAAAGGAGGGAGGGGAGAGAGAGAGAGAAGAAAAAAAATTAAAAAAAAAAATTAAAAAA
>NW_009635824.1:6458-13713 GCF_000690535.1 Cariama cristata | reverse complement strand
TCTTTATCAATGAACTGGACAAGGGGATCGATTGCACCCTCGGTCAGTTTGCAGATGACATCAAGCTGGGTGAGAGTGTTGATCTGCTGGAGGGTAGGAAGGCTCTACAGAGGGATCTGGACAGGCTGGGTCGATGGGCTGAGACCAACTGTGTGAGGTTCAACAAGGTTCAACAACAGCCCCATGCAAGGCTACAGGCTTGGGGAAGGGTGGCTGGAAAGGTGCCCAGCAGAGAAAGGCCTGGGGGCATTGGTCGACAGTTGGCTGAATATGAGCTGGTAGTGTGCCCAAGTGGCCAAGAAGGCCAACAGCATCCTGGCCTGTATCAGAAATAGTGTGGCCAGCAGGACCGGGGCAGTGATCCTGCCCCTGTACTCGGTACTGGTGAGGTCTCACTACAAGAAAGACCTTGAGGTGCTGGAGCAAGTCCAGAGAAGGGTAATGAAGGTGGTGAAGGGTCCGGAGCACAAGTCTGATGGGGAGCAGCTGAGGGAGTTGGGGGTGTTTAGCCTGGAGAAAAGGAGGCTGAGGGGAGACCTGATCGCTCTTCACAACCACCTGAAAGAAGGGTGTAGAGAGGTGAGGGTCAGCCTCTTCTCCCAAGTAACAAGCAATAGGACAAGAGGAAATGGCCTCAAGTTGCACCAGGGGCAGTTCAGATTGGATATTAGGGAGAATTTCTTCACCGAAAGGGTTGTCAAGCACTGGAACAGGCTGCCCAAGGTAGTGGTGGAGTCACTTTCCCTGGGGGTATTTAAAAGACGTGTAGACGTGGTGCTTAGGAACATGGTTTAGTGGTGGACTTAGCCATGCTAGGTTTATGGTTGGACTCGATGATCTTACAGGTCCTTTCCAATCTAAACAATTCTACGATTCTAAAGCATTCCCAGTGAGAAACTGGGATGTGCCCCTGTGCCAGGGCAGCCCCTCAGACTGGCTGATCCCCATCCCGTGAAGCAAGGGAATAGCTGGCTACAAGAAGCAATGAGATGCTGTCACAGGCTCCAGTCATCCTGACTTTCCCATTGGAAATCCCTAATTCTTATGCTCCCACTGATGGAGCAACCCAAATATTTGCAGGGCTCTGAGCCTGAGCAGCCCCATAAAGGCGCAGAGCAAACGGTGATGATGCTGTCCCCCCGTCACGCATATACGGAATAAAATATAATAAAACACAGAGGAGCAGGGCCAATCTCAGCACAGCTGAGGAGCTTTGAGGGCTGAAAAAGTGCTGGGGCAAAAAGAGTTACCACCCAGAGGGACAAGGCAAAGACAGCATGGGTTATTGCACCCATCTGGCAGGCAGGGAGGTGGAGAAAAAAACCCCAGATATCTCTTTCCAAAGTCCCAGAGAAAGACTGTAGGATATTCCAACTGCTCCTGAGCACCCATCAACTCCTCTAAACCCAAGAACCTATGAGGATGGAGCTGTGCTTGAGAGATGCAACCAGCCTTGGGCTTTGCCAACCCCTGCCTTGCTTCAATGCTGTTGACACACAGCTCTTAAGTGAATCCGTGCACAACTAATACGCTACATCTGCTGTGTATTTTGCTCAGCATTTATTTGCTTTAGTTCTGTTGAATCTCTTCCCGCGCTCCCTGGTAAGCTCTAATGATGTGCGGCGGCTGCTGTTGTTGCACCATTACGCTGTGATAATCTTTGGACAATTATTTGCTGGATTCACCCCATTGCTGGATGAAACGGTGCTTTTGCCAGCTGTCAGTTATATATTTCTCCGAGCTGAAGCCAGACCACGGGGAACCATCCTGGCAGTAAATTAAGAGTTGCCAATGCCAGGAATATCCTGGAGAAGCACCTCTGGCTTCAGACACTCGTTAGTGATTAAGAGTGGGTTGGGTGATGTTGGGTTCTGGGGCAAGAAGTGATGCCTATGGGTGATGGGAGAGTCTGCACCCAAAGCGCACGTAGGGATGAGTCCCAGGTGCTTGCACACTTGGATCCTAAAGACACCATTTCTTCTTCAAATACCATTCCAATTTTTATTTTCCCTTAACTCCTAGGAAAAGTAAGGCTTTTCTAAGCCAAACTCATACAAGAAGAAGCAGCAAGAGGTCACAGGTTGATTCCTCACTCTGATGTCTCCTACAAAGGTCACACTTCCCTGGCACCCCTAGTTCACGCACTACCCCCACCCCCCCCAATAATTGTGGGGCTCCCCTGATGGAGGACACAGCCCCTAAATCCAAAATAGATTGTCACAGCTGAGGGGAAAACCCTTGTAGCTGGAGGGTTGGAGGGTCTGGGCTCTGGGTCAAGCTCATGGAGGAGGGAAATTATCCACCAAAGCTCCAAGCGGAGCTTTGCAGGAGAGGAAGGGATGCTTCTATACCAGGGAAGGCTGGGGAGATGGCTCAGACCCCTGCATTTAAAGCTTTTAGTCTCAAAGACACACACACACAAAAAAGGATTTTTTTTCCACTGTTGTTATTATTTTAAAACAAACCCTCAGAAACTAATTTGACTTGAGGGATCCTCCTAGAACATCTCAGAGGTAACTCAGTTGCAGATCAAAACACCTGGTACTTTACATGGAGCTTTCATCTTCCCTCACCGCCTCTGCTGTTCCTGTAATTAGAGACAAAGGTCCTTTGTTTCCAGCTAAACCTCCCCTTTCTCTCTCCCTTCCAGAAGATACCGACTCCGTTTGATTTTTGATGACCGGCCTTTTTTTTTTTTTATGGAAGCTTGCTCCTGCGTGCCCCATTAGCCTGGTTTTGAGCCATTACAGGTTTTTTTTCAGCATATTATTCCCTGCATCATTAATGTTGTTGCTCATCAGGTCTTAAATACTCTCACCCAGCCCATCCACCGACACGCTCAGGGCTCGGTGGCTTTCTGACTGACTGCTCCTATTTAAGTGATGCCCACCCAGGCCAGGAGCAAGCACAGGCAGCATTAGGACCTGAGCTTTTTTCCCCCCTCCTCCTCTTTAAAATAGGGTTTTACCTTCCAGTCCTCATCTTCAGGTCAGAAAAGAGCGAAGAGGCACTTCTCATGCAGCCCTGGAGCTATTTTGCCCTAGGACACATATTAATGGGCTACAGAGATAACCAGCTGCTTACATCTGTTCTCCCATTACCTTCCCATCAATGATGCATGAACCCATCTCCACCAGTTCAACCTGTCCTTGAAAAACCAAACCAAGATGAGGATTAACAGCCCCACCTGGACAGGCCGTGCCTGGCACAGCAATGGGCACAGACGCTGACGCCAAAGATGTTGGGTGAGGCAGCAACATAGGGGCAAAGCTGTAAAAAAAAACCCCTCTATTTCAGCTGTGCTGCTTGCAGAAGGGATTATTTCATTCAAATGGGTGTAGTGAGCGGGGCCAGCCTGCAAAATGAGATTTCCCAACAGCAGGAGGAGGCGGAAAGTCAGCTGCCCACCCCGGTGCCACGTCCTCATGTCACCGCTTCCCATCTCGTCTTTAATCCTTTACATTATTACAACAGGATATGAAATTGCTGGAGGGGTGAGAGAAGAGATACCACTGACATTACACCGTTTGCTTTCATTACTCCTGATTAAATGCATCATTCCAATAACCATCTCCAAAGGGGATGGAGAGGTTGTACCGAGCGTGGGTCACAATGTTCTCAAACCCTGGCTGCAAGGAGAGCTGAGAGAAAAGAAACCAAGCCTGAACATCTTGCAGATGGGGTAAGAAAATGGGAATCCTGAAGGAGAAATCCAAGGCTTGCTTTCAACAGTAGACACCAGCCTTCAGATAGCCCAGTAGTTTGGGGAGCTTGACCAGAGTCCCGGGACTCTGCGGTGGTGGATGGGGGATGTATATGGTACCTGAGCCCGGTACTTGGTGTTTTCCTTGAATACTCAGTTGTGGAGCTTGTGGGATTTCCAGGGAGATGCTACCGCCTCCATTTTGTGCTCCATGGCTGGCAGCCAGCACTCCTGCTGCTGGTGCCTCCCTTCCCATTAACACACATTAGACTGAGAAAGGAAATTCATTAACACAAGGTCTGGATATCCTATGGTCGGCATCAGGAGCTGGGTAGCAAATCGGGTACCCGTACACAGCATCTGCTCTTTAAATGAAGGCTGAGCTGAAGCATCACCTTTATGAGCCTGAAAATAGGATGCTGCTTTGAACGGTGCTGCCACGAGCACAAACCTAGGGATACCAGGAGCTCCTTTTCCCCTGCTCAGCTATGTCCACGATGTGGATCCAAATCCTGAAGAACTCAAAAGTTCCGGAGCTGCCGGAGCATCCTTTGCGCACCCTGCAAGCACAAGCCTTGTTTGCTCATTAAGAGAGGATAATGGAGGAATTAGCAGGGAGAAAAGCAACCAGGGAGCAGCAGAAAGTACCTGGTGTATTAAAACCACCAAGAAACCTCATCACTCTCAGAGTGGTCCACACCGCACCCCTCCTCTTGCAAACCACTCCAAAATCCTCATTGAGAGGTTCCTACGCTTCTTGCGAACAGAGGAAAGGGGAAACGAAGTAAATGCATCCACCCCTGGTCCAGCATGGCATAGGGGCCATGCCCAAGCCAGCTGCTTTTTGGGTGTAAATATCACTGTTTCTGTACCACAGGCATTTGCTCCTGTCCTGTCTCCAGCAGGATGAGCCAAAGCCACTAAAAACCAGGGAGCAAAGGACCTTTTACTGGTTGGCACGGCCACCTTTCTAGAAAAGGAGAAAATACAGTGGCAAGTTTATAGAGCAGCAGGAGTTAAAAAGTTCTCCTCATCTGCCAGCACCACCCAGTCTCCTATGAAGTTCAAGAAGAAAAAGAAAGGGGAAAAAAAAAAAGCCTGACAACATCAAATTAAAACAGCAGCCGTCCTTTTCTCCCATTCCTTTAAAAGACGAGCTCACAGAGCATCCTGCTTTCAGAGGGAATCAAAGTGATTTTATTCCCCTGCAAAACAGATGCTCGAGGGTCCAGCACACCGGGGGACGTGGCCACGGTGGTATCCTTTGGCCAAGGCACCCTCGCACAACATATCGAATGAGAATTACCATCGGTTGCCTCCACCCATGGTTAAATCAAGCCCAATTATGACAGGTGCAATTTTATATCGCCGTTTGGCTTTTATTGCCATCGTAAATGGTCCAGCTGGCATCAGGCTGGCGGTAGTTCATAGCGAGAGATGAGCTGAGATAAATAAAAGAAGGAGAGGGGTTTTTTCTTTCGTGCTGTGCCTGAAATCCATCCCTGCGTGGCTCAGATCAACCTCAGGGCCAAGGCTGGCAAAGGGAGAAGCCAAAGCATGGCGGGGGAAGATTCTCCCCCACATTTGCTGTTTGACCTCCATCAGCAACGCCAGGGAGCTCGCAGCATCCCCCACAGCTGGGTTGAGAGAACAGGGATGAGATAATTTGCCTAACGAGGGGCTGGGGCTGATGGGCTTTGCAGTTCCCCCACCAAACCAAAAAGGGTGGGATAGAAAGTGCTCCAAAGCTTGTCACCAGGAGATGACTTGTGCCACCCAGCCAGGTATAATGCAGGGGAACAAGCATCCTCAAAGGCAATGTTTTGGGTAAATACTTCACCACAGAGACCAAAGGATAAATCCTGCCTGCGACTGATGCTATTTTAGCATGTCCCACTCCTCATCACCTGATCCACAGCCCTCGGGGCTCAAATCCAGGGATCCACTCGCTGCTCGTCACCCTGGGACAGAGTCAAGAGCCGGTGCCCAAGCCAAGGCTACCCCATCCCCAGGTTAATTCCAAGCCTTTCACATATATCAAATTAATTCTTATCTGACCTAGCACATCCCAGAGACAGATGGGGATCAATCAAAAAGCGACCCTACATACCCACTTGTCCCACCAACCTTCTCCTGGGAGAGAATCACCAGGGACAGGAATGTTTTAAGGACCAGGTCACCAGGGACTGGCAGCGTTTTAAGAGCAAGCAGCAAGGGCAGCTCCATAACCAACTCTGTGACCCCCACCCTGTAGCAGGGAGGGCCCTGGACCACCCCAACAGGGGATACATGGGACTTCAGCCTGGTTTTAAATTAACATGAGAGCTTTTAAATTAACTCGGAGAGCTGGGAAAGGGGTAGATATCCCGCACCAGCCCACCCTCTCCCCCGTTATTTAGAGCCAGTTAAAGGGAAAAAAAATGAAAAGCAAACAAAAGCAAAGGTAGCAGGAATTGCCCTGTTTACCCAAGTGATCGCACAGCTCCAAGTAAACCCCCGGAGGAGGATGAAGTGTCTTGGCCGCTGCGGTAGAGCATCACAGCAGCTGGTGTGTGGAAAGGAGGAAGAGATTTACTATCCCTGGTGCTTGTGTTTCTCCTTCCCCACCCCCTCTTTTTTGTAATAATAATCGTAAAAGGGGGGGGTAAAAAAAAAATCTCCTGCACCGCCCCATGATGCTGTCTTATTAAAAAAAGTGACAATTAGTCATTTGAAGAAGCAACAAAGAGAGCCGGCGTCGGAGAGGCGCGATTTGAATTTCAATGTGCTATGGGAGGGACGGGGAGCCGAGGCTCTGGGAGGAGAGCTGCCAATCTCCCTGCAAAACCCACGGCCACCCCTTTCCACCCCAGCTCTCTCTACTTGGGGACCCAAATATAGCTCACAGCAAGCACCCTCCTCCATCTCCCCCAAAATTCACCCTGACTTGCTCCCATGGCTCAGCTCTCTACCAGATGTCCGCACAGGCACTTTGCATGGGACACTGCACAGTTCCCCTGCAGAGCTGCTTTGCTATTAGACATTACGTACAGAAAGGCTAGGGGGACCCCAAAAATCCCATCTCAAGGCAGCTGGACCCCAACAAGCCTGGGGTGGCTTTCTGGGTCTGGTGTCCAAGGATGCAGGCTGGGGTGGGAAGGATGGAGCGATGGATGGATGGGGCGGGAAGGATGCAGGGCTCAGTCCAGGGCTCCCCTTCCCCACACCTCTCCATCCTTCCCCATGCAATCCATCTGTATGGTTTTAAGGGAAAATTAAGTTGAAAGGGGCTGGAGATTTAATAGAAAATCTGCATCTTACCTTATAGCTCACAAACACATTCACTATCTCACCCTATTTCATACAACCCCTGAGCCTCCATCTCTGGTTTGCCAGAAAAAGCCCCAAAACATGACCCAAGATCAAACCTCTGAAAACAGAAGCCAAACACCTTTCTGATCACTGCAAAATGAGCCCAAGGGGATATAAAGGCTATAAACCTCACCCCCCCACCCCCTCCAGGCAATCCCCCTGCCACTGATAAGCCCCCAGACCCCATATACCCCAGGGCGC
>NW_009635824.1:0-6443 GCF_000690535.1 Cariama cristata | reverse complement strand
CCCCCCGCTGCGTGCCCTTTTCTTACAACACATTTCACATTTTACCCAGGACACGGCTCTGAATTCAGAGGCGGAGAGCTGCCAGCCAGAGAGAATATAAATGCATCCCCGCAGCCCAACAAATGAACAATATCTTTATTAGCATCTTCCTTTTATTATAGGTTCTAGGGATTTTATTTTTTCCCTTCATTGCCTTTCTCCTCCTTCTTTTATTCCCATGAACCGTGACATTTATGGGACTAGATGGGCAGGATGCCTTTGCCCAGCATCCCCCAGGGGACACAAGGCCACCCTGGGGACACTGGTCCTCCTTCAAGGAGGGCAGCAGCCAGGTACTGCAAAGGAATTACAATGGGGGCTGGAGAATTTCCCCCATCATCAGCAAAAGGGGGGGAAAAAAAGCCCATAAGACTTCCCAAAGTTTTTGCTTCCTGAGGAAAGCGTCGAGCCGGGGGCTCACCACCCCAACGAGCTAGACATCGCAGATGGAGGGACGACAGGCAGAGCTAGACACGCTCCTCAGCGCCAAATATAGGAGACCCATCTTCTCCCAGAGCTGGAGCCAGCCCATTTGCACTGCAAATAAAAACTCCCCGATTATCGAGTCGGAGCATCCCTTCACCCCTGCGTTCCCAACACCGCATCCCCTCAGGGACCTCCCGTGTCCTCCAGCATCTTCAGCTGTCGCAGTGAAAGCTCCCTCCCATCCCCACAGGCTCCTCTCAGTACCCTGCATCCCAGGGGAGACAGAGATGCTTGATGACGTGCTTAAAAGCAAGCTGACCTCTTTAGCCATGCATGGATGCTGCTGAACAGCCAGCGGGTCAGGGAAACATCTGTGGTTCCCCCTCCCAGGAGATGCAAACAGCCCCCGGGTGAGGCTGGGGGGCTCGGCAGGATCAGGCCCAGCAGAGCTGCTGGAGGCTCAGGCAGCAGGGGTCACACTCAAGAAAAGGGTGCCTATATAATAATAAATATATCAGCGACGTGCCCATCCCAGCAGAGCCGTGGGCTTCTCAAAACCATCCCAACCTGCCGCTGAGATCCCCAAGGAATAACACGACTTTGTTTGCAAAGAGGAGCAACCCCACCGTTTCATCTCAGTCCTTCTTCATGGAGCAAAATGGAATTATTCTGTTTTAATTATTATCCTTTTTCTTCCCAGCCTGTAGGTGAGACTTTGCATTTAGAGGAAAGAGCAGACTGCAGCTTTTAATTAAAAACTCTAAGCCTTTTCCTGCTTCGAGTTGCACTAGGAGCAATCTCCAAACAACGTTCAGCAGAGAGGAAACAGCACTGACTGCTGCTCTGCTTTAAAAAAAAAATAAAAAAATAAAATAGCACAAGCCACAGAACAGGGAGTTCTTCCAACAATCTGTTTTCTGTACCCTGGAAAATAATAGCAACCCATATGGAAAGCCCACACAGCTATTTTCCAGGTGCTTTATGCGACGTGAAATCCATGGAATAAATTACCTGTGTAAGGGGTGTGGGGGGGGATGCTGGGGCTCTGTTTATTTGCTGCATCTCATTCCCTTTGGATGCAAACACATGGCACAGTGCAGGATTTTCCCCTCCGTGAGAAATGTCACTCGAAATACCAGCGGCGTGGGGCATCGCTGTGGCAGAGCCCTGTTCCCAGCCCAGCTGGGGACAGTCGGGGGAGTGGGGGGGGGAGGCCTGGAACATATTTCTCAGCCTTTTTCTATCTGATCAGAGTGGCAAAATATAATGTAAAGGTTTTTCTCCACGTTGCTTATTCGAGATGTTTATGAGGCACCTGGATCCTACAGCTGAGCTGGCATCGCAGCGGGTACCTTGATGGGCAGGGGTGAGGGAACAAACCTGAACCTAAAAGGGAAACTGAGGCACTGCGACAGAAAGGGAGTTGTTTCAGGCTGATGCTTGAATCAGAGACATGAAAGAGATCAGAGTAGCTAAAGAAATGATGAAAATATTCCAGTTCTTGAAGATGCCAGCAAGATTTTGGCTGGTCCATTAACAAACCCCTGAAGCCACTTGCAGGTACACAGGTTTCTTTCTCACATCCCAAAATTCCCCCCAGCACCCCCTCGTGCAGACAACCAGCTCTTCGGTCGGAAGAGGAGACAAAGGACACTGGGATACGCTCCCAAAGAGGATGCTCTTTTTGGTTGGACATTTCCCAAACACCTTGGAAAGCTGTTTTCACTCAGAAAGCACCAAAAGGCACGTGGCAATTCTGTTCTCCTTCCATCTCAGCTCTTAAACCCGGGGGGTTTATTTTACTTTTTTTCCTGGCCAAACTAACATCAGTTTGGGCACGTGCTCAGGTTGCCTGAACCTCCCCTTCAAGAAAGCACAGGAGCTGCAGCAAGTCCTGGCATGGGGTCATCCCCTTCTTGCAGCATTGAGCAACCCCTCCATACCCTAAAAATCCTCTGCATCTCCCTTCGAGACCCCTAAACTGGCTCCAAAAGGTTTCATCCCTTCTCTTTTTAACCCAGAGCAAGCAGATCTCCATGGCTGGAGCCTCCAGGACAGGCTCCTGCTCCAGGTCCTGGGATGGTTTCATCTCCTGGATGTCACACACAGATGGCAAGGACAGAGCCAGGCTCTCACATCCTGAAAATTTATTAGAGGTGCCCCTGCAGAGCCTGCTGGGGTGGGATGCAAAATATATTTAATTAAACTGGGAATCAAAGGCTTTTCAACCTGATGAGAAGAAAAAAAAGCCTTGCTTTCTGGAGAGCGGGTGCTAGCATCTTCTCAGGCAAAGATGAATGAGCTGGTTTGATTTCTTCCCTCTCCTCTAAAGCAAAGTATCTAAGAGATGGCTAGGCAAAGACCAGCACAAACTCAGCGCAGAGGTTCAAGCTCCCAGTCCTCCTCCTGAACCACACCGACGTGTTTTTCCCACCTCCCCATCCTTAAGCCGCTTACTTACAGAGAGATGTATGCAAATCCAGACAGAAAATTAAAATGTTGTAAAAAAAGTAAGACTAATTAAAGCTGTGATCATCCCGCGCTGCAAAATCATTTCAGGTTTTCCTAGCTGATAAATCAGAGGGGGACAGCGCCGGGGATGCTCATCCACCTGGTTCAGCTTTTACAGCCATTTACCCAGCATTGCAAACAGATTATGTGACCAGGAGAGAGTAATTAGGAAGTTGGACCATAAACTTTTTAACTGATGGGCTCTTTACCTCCCTTCATGTCTGCTCCTGCCTCAAAGACATCGCCCAGCATTACCTTTGATCCCATCTCCCCAAGCCCTGGCTTTTTTCTTTTAAACTCTCTCTCTACCTCTGGCCTGGTAATCCACTCCTCACACCGCATCGGCTCTGTTCTCACTCGCTGCTTTGCTTTCAAGCCTTCCTAAGCCACAGGAAGGGGAGCAGCACAGGCAGTTTTGTCCCTCCTTCCCATCCCCATGGGACATCACATCCTCTGCCAGGACTGAAACACATGGGGTGGGGTGGGGTGGGGGCATGCAGCTCCAACATCTCCCCCAGGTCATGGTTTTGGGGAGCCCTATTTCATTGCAAAGTCTACAGGGAATTAGCAAAGTCTTCACAGCCTGGCCAGCAAAGAGGGGCTTCTGCCTCAAAATGGAGGTGACAACTGGTACCCCAGTTTGTTGCAGCAGGATGCTAATGGGGAAGGTGCCAGGCTCTGCCCTGGCACTTGCTCAGCCCAAGCCAGCCTGGCCCCTCATCCCAGCGCTGCCTGCAAGTGGGTCCCACTTTTTTCAAATCCCTCCTGCCACAGCACCAATCACGATGAGGAGCATCCCTGCCAGGATGGCATGGGGCAGCATCACCCAGGGGCCCACCCTGACCCTCTCAGCCCAGCAAAAATCTGCTTAGGCAAGAACCCCCATCCCACAAATTCAAATTTAGGGTCCAGTTCCCACATCCCAGCAAGAAGAGCCATGCCCCAGAAGTACCGAGCAGCCCCATGCCTGGCACCAGCCACGTTTTGGGGATGCTCAACCCGAGCCCTCTCCCCAGGGGGATGTTAGCAGCACTAAAGAGTTCTTTAAGGGCTTCAGACCCCTCCAGACAGTGAGAAATGCAGATTGTGTGGTTAACCCACACCTGGGGGGCTGGAGGGGAGAGCAGGGTGTCCCCATGCATCCTCTTGCCGCCCCCTCCCCCCCCACAAGAAGAAGGGATACACAGCACACTTGGGACAAGCTACAAAGGGAAAAATCCCTTTCCAGGGTAGGGCTACCACTGGGGATGCCCAGGACCCTACAACTCCACAGCACCCCCAACCCAACACATCCCCCCTCAACAGCCAGCACCAGCATCCCCCCCTCACCTACACCCCACTCACCATGTGATGCCCCAATTTTAGGGGACTGGTAACAGCACATGGCAGGAGAAGGTATCCCTCCAAGGACACACACACTCCTGAGCTCCCCATAGTACTACAGCTCCCCTAAAAAATACAGCTGCCCCCAATTCCCCCAGCCCTCTAATAAAACCACAGCAGCACCCCACAGGTGCCAGCGGTTGGGGTCCTGCCCCTAAGCCCACCCCAGCTGCTGTAGCAGCAGCAGCAATTAGAAAACCGCAATTAGAAAGCTCAATTTCAGGACATTAAATGCACCGACACGGATGCGGTGGCAGTGGGACAAACCTGGGTCTGCATCCACAGAGGCAAAGACGAGGGATACCGAAAGTCTTTGCACAAGGCAGGGACTGGACCAGAGGATGGCTGAGCACTAAGAAGTTTTTTCTCTACTAAAGTGACTTTTTCTGTCCCTGATGAATTGAAAATTTGTGACCGCTGTTTTAACCACAGGCAAGAGCCTGTAATCTCTGTTTCCCAGCCCTGAATTGATGCGGCCAGGGGAAAGGGCTCAGGCGCATCGTTTTGGGCACCTCCCAACACCTCCAGTTTCCTCCTTTGGAGCCATCCTGCTGCGAATAAGCAGCACATGAGACCTGTTTCCCCCTGAGATACCAACCTCTCTCCTAAATTTGATTAAAACTGAGCAGTGGAATAACCTCATGGAAGGCAGGATGGGACAGAGAGATGTACGAGAGCACCCTGCTTCCTCCAGAACTCCCCCAAAAAGCCACCAAGCAGCCCCTGCTCCCATCACCTCACTGGGGGGGGACCAACACATCTCGCCAGAATGAATATTATTCTCATTTTTGGGTGCTGGCTGCCAAAAAATGCATCGTTTGAGCCCCGGGGGACCCTCTGAGGTCTCACCCTGGGCTGATCGCAGGGAAGATGCTTGGCTCCAAGATGCCTGTCAACTTCAGCAGCAAACTTACAGAATAAAACCAGCCCAGGGTGTGAAGAATTTAATAATACAAGCTGTTGCATGACAAAGCCTGGAGGGTAATATCCATATTACGGTTATTATTAAATCAGAGCAGCCTCCCTGTGTTTTGTCCTGCCTGTAATTTAAACAGATCCTTGGCTATATTTGGGTGCTTTTGCAGCGAAAAAGCTGTGAGTTATATCTGAGTAACTGTTAAAAGTGTCTGATGAGCAACACTTCTCTTTCTAAATCAAAATCTAAATATGAAACATACATGTTTTAAATATTTTATAGGGGGTTTTTTTTGCAACCTCCTAGCTCTGGCAAAGACTGAGGCATCGCCTTACTGGGTGTCCTTGGCCTGGCAAAGCAGGCATGTCCCCATGCAATGGGACATCTCACATGGGGAGGGGACAGTTTCACCAGGGGTTCCCCTGAGACATTTCAATCCTCATCTGAGGGAATTTCTTTCCTTTTTTTTTTTTTTGGCTTTTCAATCTCCCTGCTCATTTGCTCAGCCATTGCTCCTGAGTCCCGCTGCCTGGCAGCATTTGATGAACGCCACAGAGCTCCTTCCTCATTAAAAACTGAAGTTCTGAAGTTTAATACCCAAGGAAAAAAAAAAAAATAAGAAAGAAAGGAAAAAACCTGACTGATTTCCCCAACTTCAAAGCACTTTTGAAGATCAGTCGGGAGAGCACTGGTGGAGTTACAGCCTCTCCCATCAACCTTCCCTCCTGGGAAGCGGTCAGCCCACCGTATGGAGCCAGTGGGTGAGGGAGGGGGCTGGGGGATGTTCTGCAAGCCCCACAGGAAGGGGTTTGGGCTAGACAACATCATGCGACAGAGCTTGGGGACTGCAGGCTTGGCATTTGCAAGGGATCTGAGGCTGGGTGTGTTTAAATGTACCTATTTCACCTTTTCTAGCACCAAAGATGCTGCTCCTCGTGGAGGATGCTGCTCCTCACGGAGGATGCTGCTGCAAGGAGGCAGTCCAGCACTTCACTTTCCCCAAGTGGAAAAGCACTCTAAAATTCAATATTTCATGCAAACACTGTGCAGAAAGACTGGAGGGAAAAGGGAAATTTTCTTTCTGGATCGTTGGAAACACCTTCCTCGCCAGGCCTGACGAGGAGGTGATGGCCACCGGCTGCAATGGGGACGAGCCATGCAAACGCCT
>NW_009635823.1:241-7931 GCF_000690535.1 Cariama cristata | reverse complement strand
GGACTGTGTGACAGAAAAGATGGCATCTTGTATAGTGTGTGACTCGCACAGTTCAGTTTTTGACCAGGCTTACTGTCTGAAGCAGAAACAGTGCTGGATTGCCATTCAGGTCCAACGGGGGAAGTTTAGCCATCCACCAGCAATCTTCAGAAGCATCTCTAGTGCTCGTCCTCTTGCTCTGCAGTGCAGTGAAATGTCAGTCACCATTGGCCTCCTGATGTGGGAGCTGTGCGATTTCCCCAGGTCGCCCTGCTCGAATAGTTAGCATGTGGAAACAAGTGGTGGAAACTGTCAGTTGCATTAAATGTATGTAGAGGATAATAGTGAAGGTGAAGCGCTGCCTGTGTGTTCATGTGCCTCTTTGTTCCAATTGCAGAAAGGAGATGAACTGGAAGAAGGAGTGACCAGTGAAGGTAAGCAGAGATGCCTGTGGCTATAAGCCGTTCTCAAGTTAGTGTGCAGACTGAATTATCTGCTTTGATCCCTGCCAAGATGCTGACTTCTGCCAGCCTGATGTTCCCCAGCAAATGCTTCTGCACTCGGAAAGGTGGGAGGAGAGCATTTCAGAGAAAAAAAATCATATTTATGGTGTGAGGAGCCCTCCCGGCTGTAAGTGCTTTCCTGCCATCTTCCTTTGGAATGATGTTTCCCTGCTTCTGTCGCAGCCGATGGCGTAGCGTGGGTTTGATTCCCTCTGCTGCCTGAGCTAGGGTGTCTCAAAGGACGTCTGTACCCTTTCTTGAGGAAGTCAGGCTGTACAAGTATGTGTGCCTGCGAACGCAGCCCGACGGGATGCCAGGCACTGGAATTTCAGACCCTGCTAAGCTTTGTCCTCGGGGCTAAACGTACAGCCCCAGTTCTTACCTGTCTTCCTTCTTTTTTTTTTTTGCATTGCAGAGTTTGACAAATTTTTAGAAGAGCGAGCCAAAGCAGCAGAGATGGTTCCCAATCTGCCATCCCCTCCCCTGGAAGCCCCCACCCCTCCGACAAATCCTTCCAGCAGGAAAAAGCAAGAGCGCTCGGAGGATGCCCTCTTTGCACTGTGAAGATTGCTCTTAGCCACCCTCCCACCCCTGTGCTCTGCAGGCGAATGTCACTGTACGGCCACTTTGTCCTCCCACAGTACTTGGCTAACAACAACCCCCTTCCCCCTGATTTCATAGATTGCTTCTCCTTCCCCCCCCCCCCATCCCCACAAGCTGACTCTTTCTATTTAAGTCCAACACTATTCCTGCCAGACCACGATTCTCCAGCACTCGCTTAATCCCCTCCTTCCTATCCCAGCTGCACAAAACCAGCTCTTGATGCTGAAAACCCCTTTAGAATGCATGAGTACGTCACACTGTGTTGAAACAAAAGCCCAGAGGGGAGAGAGCAGCCTTGCCCTTCAATTTATGTAGGGATCATCCTCTTCTGTAGGCAGGTCCTGCCAAGTAGACTGCTCTGTCGATCAGCATGTAATTGACTGAGCTGGAATGTTCAGGAGGAGTGTGTCTTTATTTTTAGATAAAATGTTAATGTATTGGCTTTCGTGTCGGATTCGACAGCAAGGAACAACTGTTCCCCTTTCAACATGTGCTTCACAAGTTAAAATCCTTTACTCTCCCACTCACACATCTCCCGGTACCATATGGTGGTCGCTTTTCCCCACTTTGTGCGGCGCTTCATATTCTAAATCTCACAGGGTATTTTTTTCCTTGTGTTTTATCTGGGCTTGCTCTAATTTGAAAGCAGTCTGTTGGCCATGTCCAGTAGCTCTGGCAGTTGATGAGAATGAAAAACACTGAGCTAAATGGATGCTGTAATGTTAGCGTATGAAGCATTTTGCTCTTTGGGAGAGCATTCTCACATGAGGATTTTTTCTAGTGTGTTTGGTTTTTAAAATAGCTAGGTTATTTTTTCCTTACCTTAGATTCCTTCTTCAGTGACTGTAGACCTCTGCGTTTCTCTCGGCTGTTGTAAATAACATCCGTGCAGATGGATGGGAATTGCTCATGAACTGGGGGTGAACTGAGGTTCCTGGATTCCCTGCCATGCCTGGTAGGATAGACATGCTGGTTCTTGGTGGTAGGTATGAGAAAAAGAGGCAAACCTCACAGAGGCTTGTAGGAAAATGCTGAGGGAGCTGGTTACCGTGGAGGGATTACCTGTGCCTGCCTGTGCTGGAGGTGAAACTCCTCACTTCCTTCTAGGTTTGGGCCTGAGAATGTGTTGGATGATTGTGGCCGTGCTATTTGTAATTTTTGGAGTGTGCTTTGGTACCTCTGCCCCTTTATTAACTCCCAGCTCCTATAGGGCTGCAGTCTCCCTCCTGTCTGTGCAAACAAGCATATTCCCTTGCTTGCCAGAGGCATGGCCGAGGGTGCTGCTCTTCCTGGAGCTGCCAGAAGGGATTCCAGGATGTGTGCCTGCCTGCTCCAGCCATCGCTGCATCCCTCAGCATGTGCCTTGGTAGGAAGCCAGTGGCGAAGATGGCAGGATCAAAGAGCGAGCTGAGCGCTGCATGGCAGGGAGAATCTCTTGTCCTGACAGAGAGGCATGTTATCAGATGAACGCCCATGCAGGCAGCAGCACTCCAGCCCCTCTTCCTCAGGGTGCTCGTTGTCTTAGGCAACCAGCCACGTTGTTCTGATTTGGCATGTCTGAGCTTCCCGAGATGCTGATGTGTGTCGAGCTCTCCCAGAAGTTGTTCTAGACCAAGAAGCTGTGCTATGAACAGCTGATGTGAAAGTGATAGAAGCTTTTATCTGAGCATAGTTATTTCAGCTCGTAACATACTCTCCAGGGTACACCACGCTTTGGTAGGTTGTGACACATAAAACCTTTTACCAAATGGCCCGATTGCAGCACTGATGGTCTTTGGGAGCGGTCACGTTAATCTTCAGTGGGAAGCGTTGTTTACTGCAGAATTTCCAGGCTGTCCCAGGTCAGATGTCACTCTCTGCTGTCCCTGCTCATCCTCTCCTCTGTCCTGCCCTGCCTGCATCCTCTTCCAGGATCCCTCTGTATGTAGCTGGGCCCAGGCCCTGCCAGCCCCCAGCGCTGTCTCAGCACCTCGTCACTCCTCCTTAGCTCACTGCTCCCTGTCAGCTCTGCAAATGGATGGGAAAAATCAGTGTAAGGGTGGAGAGAGCCTGGGGATCAAGCTGCCTCTTCTCCCCACTTACTGGCCCTCTCCCCAGTTGAAGCCCTTCTGTGTGGGTCTGCAGAGGGATTTCTCTCCATCTCATCTTCTCTGTGGCTAACAAAAAGTGCCAGGACAGTCTGCCTTGGTTGCACGTAGGCACTGCTGCTCTCGCCCACTGCCCTCCCGGTTTAACACCAGGTGAGCCCAATGCTCAGGTACTGGCTGCCGGAGACCCCGCTGCCAGCTCCTGCCAGGCCCTGCCTTGTTGCAGCACATCAGATGTGGCCACCAGCTCCCAGAAACTTCTGTTGTGACACTGATTTGATTTCAGACAGTGTCTGGTGATTGCCTGAGCAATCTTGCCAGCACAGAATGAATTGTTGGTATTCCTGTCAATGCAAAAAGCTCTGTGGGTGTTTTAAGCGTGTATTTTTTCTTCTAAATCCTTGAAACACAATGACCCTGTAAATGGCCACATCAGGTGATTCTAAGCATGTTAATCCAGCTTCCCTGCCAAGCCGGAGGAGATAATCGCATTGCTCAAGCATGGGGACATTGTCAAATGATGCTGAGTGGCAAGGATATCACCAGCGCTGTCACCGAGCCCCCTTGCAGAGTCCCACTGCTGCGGATTTGCTGGCCCTTCTTCCCCCACCCCTAAGCAAAAAGACGGGCTGGGGGTGCTGTTTGTGTGCTCTTAATGCTGCTGCTTTCTGTCATGCTAAACCTGTCCTGGGACTTCCAAGTTGTTGCTTTAGAGAGAATGTGGTCCCTTTCTGGAAGATCTGGCAGAGCTGTCAGGGACTTCTCCCCCCAACTGGGGAGGAAAAGAGATGAAACCAGAAGGCTGGGGCTGAGGGGAGATAAGGAGCGTGTGTTGGCACAACTCAAGGGACTCCCTTCTGTGCTTGCGACCTCAGGCACTCCGTGGTCCCCGCTGACGCCCGGCGTTATCCGCTGGAAAGCAAGGGCCCTGTTTGCAGGGGGTGGCAGGTGCCGTCGGCACAAGCCGTGGCTTTGCTGGAGGTAGGGCAACGCTTGGGAGATGCCTTCCTTGGGAGGTGTGTGCTGGGCCTGGGACAATGGCTCAGTGACCTTTTGGTGGGACCCTTGATGGGTCTGGTAAAAGCCGTGAGTTAAATTTGGAGCCCAAATCCAGCAGACCTGGCTCTCGCAGGCTGAGCACGTCGGGGATGGAAGCATCCAAGGGGACAGAGCGTGCAGCAGAATGGGTGGTTTAGCCCAAACCTTCTTTGACAAATGTAAGAGCTATGCTAGAGCTTCCCTAATGTCCTGTATCAGGATCTTCCCCATCCTCTTGTGGTCTGCAGAAAATCTGAGCGGTGGAAACTGTTTGAGGGAAAGGGAAGGGGTTTTTCACTTCAGAAGACCAACCTCTCCATTTATTCTTCCTTCGCTTTCACGCTAAGTGCTTCCTCTGTGGAAGCGGGCAGAGGATTTACGTGGCTCCGACACTTGCAAGAAGAGGGATGGAGCTGCAGCCTCGTCTGCTTTCCTTAAGAAATAACATCCCAGTGCTTTCTAGGCATATTAGGAATCACAGCTTGATACTCAATGACACTAAATTATTATTGGGGTCCTTTGTAAGTTCTAATTGTACCCTATGCTCAGTTAAAATATTTATTTTGTCAATATATTTTCTTTCCAGTGTGTTTTTTAACCTCTTCTGTTAACCCTTTGTGTGCTGAGATGTAAGAAATGAATGGTTTCTATTTAAATATATCCTTTCGGGTTTTTTAATTGTTAAGTGTAGATTTCAGCTGCATCTTTGGCAGGTGTAATAGATAACAATGTGCTGTACAGACATTTAGGGTGTTTAGTATGTAAGTAAGGCTCATTGGAGAATTACTCATAAAAAACTTAGCACGGTGTCTCTTAAAGGGAACAGCGTAAATGCAGAGACTGGTCCTTACCGGGACCCTCACGTAGCCTCCAACATACCTTTCTCCTTCCGATTATCACAGCCTCCGTCTCTGAAATGTGCGGATCAAATCAGCTCTGCCATTTCCAGGGCTGTTTTGACACCTCCAAGCTGAAGAAGGATTTTAGTGGGGGGTTCGTTCGTTTGACTGCGTTTGGCTTTTTTTTAATGGGATACATTGGTGGTTTCCACTTTTAAATGGAGGACTCGGCAGAGCTGGCTGTGGTGGCGAGATGTTTCCCTCCAGTGGTGGAAGAACAGATCCGGGCAGTGGTTTCAGACCCAGGGCAGGGGTGATGGATGGTCCCCCTCCGAAAGCTGCCGCAGGAGCTGGGCCCACGCTCCGCCGGCACCCCAGCCCAGGCAGCCCGTTCCTGTTCCTCTCTGTTCAATGCTCTCCTGCTTTCACCCATGAGGACAGGACATGCAGACCGGGAGAGCGAACGCAGCAGCATTTTTAACGCTCCTTTTCATCCCATGAGTTGTCAAGTCTTGCAGCTGCTGGGAGTCATGCGGAGCGGGAACCGCTTGTGCTATCTCCATCCCCAGGCCAGCCTCATCCAGCTCAGTCATTGTTTACCTCCTAAATGCTAACCGCAAGGCTTGTGGAGACTACCCTGTTAAAAAAAAAAAAACACAAACAGCTCAGGACAGTTATTTTTATGGAAATAATGAAGCAGGCAAACAGTGAGTGGATTTATAGCTTTCTTGGAGGTAACCCTTCAGCTGCTGGGGGTACCCGCCGCCCTTGCCCACCCGCAGAGGAGAGGAGGCAGGAATCCCCTTGCCAGGCACCGGGCGGCATTGCTGGTGCCCACGCCGCACCTTCCACTCGTCCTTCCCAAACTGCAGCCTCCGGAGCGGGCTGTGCCTGCCTGCTCCATCCCTGGGCTGTCGGCCCCAGCCTTCCCCGCCATGCCCCCGGCGCTGGCAGCGGGTTCTTCCTCCATCCAGGAGAGAGGTGAGGTTGCGGATCAGCGAGAGCCGGCTGGCTTTCAAGCGGCATCGAGCTCCGGTGCTGGTTCTCTTTAGCCCATGGCAAACCTACGCCAAACTTCGCACCCTGCTCTGTGTTTTTATGAGTATGAGCTCCTCATTCTGTACATGTTATTATGAGCTATCGTTAACCCTACAAATGTAACCTGTGTAATAGCTTCTCTGTATATTACAGCTGTAGGCTTTCCAGATAAAAGTGGATAATATTTATTTACTGAAGATATTGGATATTTTTTTGTTCGGGAACGGGGTAGGGGGAGAAGGGGGACATAACTGTTTAAAGAGATTGACTATGTAAAGAGAAACAAAATACACAAAAAGCAAAGAAACCCAACACTAAAATGTTGCTGTGTTCAGGTAGAAAGTGTTTACGTTAAGGACGATACAACTGTATTAATCTGCCATTGTTTAACTTGCTCCAGAAATCATCTCTACTTTGGTTCCTGCATGTGAGATACCCCAATAAATACACTACTAGTGTGACCTGGAGGATGGTATCCGTCTGTCTCTCCTGGTCTCTCGCTTCGCTTCACTGCCCAGCCTGAAGACAGGGTACGAGCGAGCGCGGGAGGCACGCACGCTCCGCAGCTGCCCTTGGGCACCCGGCAGGTGTCAAAACACCACGCAGGCTTTTGGGAACCCTTGGTTTCCTCCAAACGACAGAGGCCCGGGTGTTCTCACCGGGAGAAAGGTTGTCCCCAGCAGAAGATGCTCTTTGGGTCTTTTGTGTGTCTTGCTCTGCACCGTGATGTGTTGCCACCGCTGGTAAATTCGTTCCCTGCTAAATCTTTGGCGCAGCTTTTGAGGGTAACATCAGACAGGTACATAGGTGACAACCTTGGTGTTTGGTGGGACACCGGCCCACCTTGCGGGGCTTGCCAGGTGGTCCTCAGCGGATAACTTTGGATCACCTTGGTGACCTAGAAAGTGATGGGTAAGGAGCCATTGTGTACTGCAATGCAGGTGATGTTCCCAGCCCGTGCAATGGGCGACTTTTCCTGACTCATCGGCCGGGAATTGGTTCCAACATCCTCATTTATGATGGTTTTGATGGGCAGAGGAGAAGTAAGAGCAGCCATCTAGGAACCCTGGTGAAGTGAGATGGCGTTACTTTGGCCAAAACCGAACGAATTTGTCGGAATGGTGCCCTCCATCTTGCACGTGGAGATCAAAAGGAATGGGCTGTGGTTTAAAAGCTACTTTGGGGGAAGGGTGCGTGTGGAACAGCTTGAAAGATGGGTTTCCCCTCCCCGGAGCTGCAGATTAGCATGCATTAAATCCAGCTCTGCCCTGGCTTGTTTGCCATCGCACTGATCATGTGCCTGACTCTGCCTCGGATATATTCGGGTGGGTTCATGGCCCCGCTCTGTTGAGAAAGGTGCGGAGCTACCGCTGCCCTGACAGAGCAGAAATCGCACAAAAAAGCACTGGGTCATAAATTTCCAGCGCTGTGCAGGGAGGAGGCTGCCAGAGCGGGGGTCTGCTGCCTTCCCGGGGGGGCTGCACCACTCTGTCCTCTGCAGCCCCACGGCTAAACGCGTGAGGCAAAGATCCCTTGAACCCCAAATCGTGTCTCCGACAGGGGCCAAAGCGGGTGGAGAGAGAAGAGCGTAAATGCAGGACAA
>NW_009635823.1:0-210 GCF_000690535.1 Cariama cristata | reverse complement strand
TGGGCGGGCTTTTGTGTCTGTTGCCCCCGCCCCGCCCCCCAGCCGCTGGTGAGAGCTGGCTCCCCAAACCGAGCGTGGCTTCCCTGGGTTTGTGAACCCTGATGGCCTTCTCGTCCCCAAACCTGCGTGGGCTCCCGCAGAGACCGTGCGAGCTCCCCGCGTGGGCTGGGGGCTCCCGCAGACCACTGCCCCGCACCGCAGGCTGCCGAG
>NW_009635822.1:386-1025 GCF_000690535.1 Cariama cristata | reverse complement strand
CGGGCGCGCAGCGCAGCCGCCCGCTGACGGAGCGGTTCGGCGCGGGGACGGCGCTGGCGTTTTGGAGGGAGTTTGCATGTGGTCAGTGCTGTGTTGCTAAGCCAGCCCCCAGCTCACATTACACACTACTGTATTTATAACCTCTCGGAGCCGTTTCCCCCTTCAAGCAGTTCTCTGGGACCACCTTCTACTGGCTTCAACCTCTCCCACTTCTTGACATCTGAGCAGCTCTGAGAAAGGCTCATCTAGGTCCGAGTGTTTATGCAGCGGAGACTGGCCGCTAGGGCTAAAGACCTGGATTATCTGAGCTCAGCTGCCTGCTGCAAAGTCTGTCGTTGCCGTTCTGGAAAAAAAAATCCCAACCCCGATCTGTTTACAGTGAAAGTTGACAAAGGGTGGTGAAGTTGGATCTTTCTTAAAACTCTCCTGCCTGGAACCTGAGACTTGCATGCCATGGATCACACACTCTTTGGCTGCCTGCGCAGCCCCCATGCTACTGCGCAGAGCTTGCACCCTTTCTCCCAGTCTTCTCTTGCCCTGCATGGAAGATCTGACCACATGTCCTACCCTGATCTGTCTTCTTCTTCTTCCTCTTGCATAATAGCGGGATACCCCAATGAGGAGGGCATGTTTGCCAGC
>NW_009635822.1:0-347 GCF_000690535.1 Cariama cristata | reverse complement strand
CCACCACCAGCAACAGCAGCACCAGGCTTTGCAGACGAACTGGCACATTCCTCAGATGTCGTCTCCTCCCGCCGCGGCCAGGCACAGCCTCTGCCTTCAGCCCGACTCAGGAGGACCCCCGGAGCTGGGCAGCAGCCCCCCCGTCCTGTGTTCAAACTCTTCCAGCCTGGGCACTAACACCCCCACGGGGGCAGCGTGTGCGCCAGGGGACTATGGCAGGCAGGCTCTGTCTCCGGTGGAAACAGAGAAGAGGTCCGGCAAAAGGAAAAGCGACAGCTCAGGTAACGGTCACGCTTTCCCCTGCGGGGCGGGACCCCGAGGCGGAGGGCACCGGGGGGAGCTGCGCT
>NW_009635821.1:3661-7603 GCF_000690535.1 Cariama cristata | reverse complement strand
CCCCTTCTCACTGCACACACACACCCCCCCCCAGAAAGAGGGAGAAGCTTTATTGATCCTTGACTCGGGGAGCAGCGGTTCTTTGTTGATCCCGATGTGGGACGGTATTCCGGTCTCCTGGCAGGTTTTGTGCACCACCTCTTTTGGGACTAACCTCTTCTGTCTGTAAAGCTGAGGCGTTGTGTTTCGAGATCACTGTGCAGTTTTGTACCCGCTCGTGTGGATGTTGAGCGTCTTCTGCAGTATCTAATCAATGTTTTCTGTTCTCTCCCTAGGGACTGGCTGCCTGGTAAAAGCAGTGGAGACAGCAGCCCAACGCGAGGCATTCATCGTTGGAAAGCCCAACCGGTACATGTTTGATTGCGTGGTGAGCGAGTTCAACATCGATCCTGCTCGTACCATCATGGTGGGAGATCGGCTGGAGACAGACATCCTCATGGGGTTTTTTCGCCCCGCTGACGCTTACCGGCGTCGCCACGCTGGATGAAGTGAAGGGCCACCAGGAGAGCGACTGTCCTGCCAGGCAGAGCCTGGTTCCCGATTACTACGTCGATAGCATAGCCGACCTTCTCCCAGCACTGGGGGATTAATATGGCAAAATGCTTGCAGCCTCTGCAGCGGTACCCCAAGGAGGGCCCCGTTAATCACCTTGTGACAGTAACATACTCACTAGGATACCACCTGGAGTTAGCAGCCCTTAGCTTTTTAACCTTTCTGTCCTCTCAATATGATTTTGTTTACATCTTGGTCTTTAAATGCACTTTGAAACAAAGAGGGCATTATGGTGTCACCCAAGTCCTGGGGGCTTGGGGCTTTTTTTTAAATTATAAGCAACACATCTATCCAAATGTTTGTGATACTCAATGTCATGTTGTCCTTTAGACTGAGTTGAGGAAAGTAGAGCTGGTTGATCTGAGGAAAAGAACCCAAGATCTTGCGGTCTGTCCTTGCCTGGACAGGCTGTGGCTCAGTCTGGTTTATTCAGGGAAATGACTCTTGGAGCGTGTAGTAACTTAGCAGCTGTGTTTGGAAGTGCTTGCGGTGGCTGCCAGAATTACTGTTTGGCCGTAGGTTGACTTTTTTTTTTTTTTCCCTTCCCCCAGATGGGGTCCTCTTTTGCAGTATGGCCTGCTGCAAGCGCGACGTCAGGTCACAGAAACTCAAATCCGTCTCCTTTATTTGACCATTGCAGATTGCACTTGTGACGCAGATTAGGGTGACTCCATTTGCAAAATATGAACGGTGTCCTGTATACTGTATTTGTCCAAACGTTGGATGTATGTGTAAAGTACATGTACATACAAGAACTACCCTGATCCTAAATATATATCAGAATATATTTAAATTATAAATTTAAGTATAGTATATGATAATATATCTTGTTTCCCAGAAGGGAGGATAAGAGGAATGTACTTTGCTGATCACAGTAGATTTAATTCTCCTAAGCTTTTGCGTTTGGTAATGCAGAAAGTCTGTAACCACATAGGACTATCCTTCACTACTGCTGCTTCCCAGAAATGACTGGATCGATTAGTACTGAGTTAGTTCTTGTACTTCCCTCAGCATCAAAATAGCCGCTTGCCTTGGCTTTAGCTGCAGAATCTGAATTAAGGCTCAGTCTGCGGGGGATGGATGTAGTACACAGTACGGCTTTCGACCGAAATAATCCTGTGTGTGATAGTGGCACGTGCTTCCTTTAAATAATCTGAGGTTAATATCTTCCGCGTGTGTCTGGCGTGGGGGCTGGGCACCACTTGCTTGTCTGAAGAGGACTGCTTGCTTGCTCAGGTGATGATTTCATTTTGAGCTGTAGGTGGGTTTGGGTAATGCACGGCTCGGGCTATGGGGTAGGTTTTTATGCTGGCTGAATTGAAGGCCACAGGTGAAAGCTTATGCATTACACATTTAAGTGAAAAATTATATATGCAAATAACGTGCTTTTATTCCATAGATTCCACTATCAGCAGTTAAATTTAAACACTGGCCTTCCTTCATCTCCCACTGTTCAGCTGAATAGCTTTAGCAGCGTGTCGATGCCATTTCCTTCCACTCGGACACTCGAAACGAGTAGACTTGCCACCTGGTTTGTACAGCAATAACCATGCCGTTCATACCGTCGTTCGGCGTTACCAGAATCTTAGCTGATCTTGTAGAAGGGTGTTCATTTGTAACTCGGAGCTGGGTAAGGAAGCATGGATAATCTCTTCCCTCTGTAAAGTCACAGAGAAATACGTACAGGTAGAACCTTTGCTTTGTCTGGGTAACTTGGAAAGGGACATTATGGATTTATGCAGGTAGGGTCCGAGTTAACGATGTGTTCTTTGATTCAGTTCCTGTATCTGGTGCTTCTAATTTCACATTATGTCACGTAAAGTAGTAAACGCCAGAGGAGGCGTTCAGCCTCCTTCAGGCAGTGCACTGTCCCTGCCGAGTACTGTTCACTGTACAAGGGAACCATTACCTCGATTCACGTATGCTGAAATGTACTGGTGAAGGTGTCAATCATGCTTCAAAACTCTGTATCAACTTCCAAACAGTTTTTAAGCCTCTACTTGAATTCACATTAAACTCAGAAACCTGCTTTCCCCTGGTGCTGTCTTATTTTGTAGTCTCCTTGTGAGCTTTGGTGCAGCTGGACCGTGCAGAAATTCTGGGAGTCAGGGATGCGGTTTGCGTTTATCATCTTTACTCCTCACATGCAGTGTCAGGGAAAGAAAGCCAAGCTCTGGAGTGTATTTCTTTGGTTCAGGTCCCAGAGCTGTGCGGGGCTCTTAGCGTGGGGCTGGGATCTGCTGCTTTAAGTAAGAGTACAGAATGCAATAGAGCGGAATGCAATAATCCTTTCACAACAGTTTTATAGAGGGGTTTCCTTCGTTCCTGTGCCTTAGATTAGGCAAGACGTACATTTCTTAAAGTAAGAAAGTGTCTGCTCTGTGGCTGTTAAAATCTGTGGGGAGAACGCCCTGGCTGCGTGGTGCGGCTTGGTTTTCAAATTTCTTGTGCTAAGCTCGGCGGCAGCAGAAGCCAGCTAGCGGGGTACGCTGTGGGAGCACTGCCTGATCTCTGGCAGAAGCAGAACTGGTGGTTTGGCCATTGCGACACCATTCCCGTTTTCATCGGAGCCGCAGCACGGGACGCTGCTGTCTTGCGTTCTCGGTGTTGCTGTTTTAAAGGAGCGATCGTGATGGTTGGTTGACTGTCACCAGCTGCAGCATTCAGCTGTGTATTTCCCCAGGGTTGCAGTTCATGTCCCACAGAAGCAGCGTGCTGGAATGAGGTGGTGGTGATCTTCTACTGAAGCAGCTCGTTTTTCACTTAAGGAGAGAGGCTGAGCAGGGAGGAGGATTGCAGGTGCCTCCATGATGAGAAGCTCCAGGATGAGCTGCCGCCTTGGCTGCGTTTGATCAGTCCTGGGCCGTGCTTGATAGGAAAATGTCTAAAAGCTTGATGGATACCATGTGAAGGAATTGTGTTGAGCTTTTCCTTGCCTCCATTCAGTTGGTTACATCTGGCTGGCAGGTCTCGAAAACACCAAGTGCTTTCAGGGGCTCCTGGACCGCTCAGGAAAACCACGGTCTGGCAACCTGGGAACGACGCCGTTCCCCACGGGGCATTTCTCATCACGGCACACGGGTGTTAGCACCAGTGCAGCTCAGGTTGTGGCGATGACTTTGTAGCTGCGATCCTTTTTGCCGGGGTCTGAATGAAGCCAGGTCTGTAGGTGGAACACAAGCGTGTCTGTGCAGCCAAGGCTCGCAGGGCAGCCGTCTGCAGGATAAACAGTTGGATTCAGCCCACGGAGCTCCGGCAGCACAAAGTTCGTGTTGAAATGTAGAAATAACTGATGACAAGGGCAGGCTGCCACTTTTCTCTATTCATTTTCTCTCTTAATGAGACTTACCCAGTCCTGCTGTTAGGGCCTGCCAGCAAGGAGGGCTGACA
>NW_009635821.1:0-3576 GCF_000690535.1 Cariama cristata | reverse complement strand
TTAGGCACTGACAGCATCGCTCGGCAGCCCTGGGTTTTACCCCCCCTCCCCTTCTCCTCCCCCCAGGTGGCAGCTCTAAGGTTTCACCCTCCCCGTAGGTCTGGGGTGAGGAGCTCCTGGCTGGGAAGCCCTTTGGCGGCGAGGGACACGTATTTACGCTCCGTGGGTGCACACGTAGGTTTCCCCGGCGCGCCTGGAGCTGGGGATCATGCACAGTCCGTGTGTTGTCAGGAGGCAGAGCTGCAGGAGCCACCTCCTCGTCTGAAGCGGAGGATGGAGGGTACGAACGGCACCGGCACCGCTGCCTCTGCAGTGAGTATCCCCGGTCCCCCAGCTATCACAGACGGAGTCCCCGCTCTGTGCTGGCTTGATTCCTCTTTCCTCTTTTGAAGGGGCTGAGCCCCTGCCGGTCCCACGGGTCCTGGTAAGATTCTGTTCATCCCCAACCTCAGCACCCCACAGTTTGGCTCCTTGTAGGGCAGCTGACTCGGCCAGCTGGATTTTCTTGTAAGTGCCCAGACTTAGACGGCATAAACTGATGGTGTAAGGAGGCAGGGCGGTCGGGTTGGAGATGCCAAAGCTTGCACGCTGCGGAGCCGCTCGGGACACGTGTGCGCTGCGACCTGCCGAGGGACAGGAGCCGCTGCGTTGCCTTATTTGCACCTTTCCCACCCGAGGGAAGGTCCTTAGCTATTGAAAACCTGCCCGTGACTGTAGGGCTTGGGCTCTGTTGCATTTGAATTGATAAGATTTCAGCTATGTGCAGTTCTAACTTTGTTAAGACTTGCTGCTTTTCTGGGGGAATGTATCTGGACGTTAGGTATTACCGAAAAAGATCAGTGACTGACCCGGAGGCTTGAAGAGCCCGTTCCTTGTGTGCCTAAGCATCGGCATTTGTTGAATTTCTCTACGTGCTTCAGAGGATTGAGAAATAGATTTATTTTTTTTTAAGTGTGGGCTGTACAGCTGAGATTATTGAAAGCACATTCTTTCTGCTTTGTAAAAATAATTCTATGTGCCGTGAAGTTAAATTTAATTGTTTCAATATAAGAATTACAGTAAATTTTAATAGAGCCACTAGAAGTACCGCGTGACTGCCAAGCTCTTTGGCTTCCAGCGACAGCTTGGTCTGCATGGAGAACAACTTATTAAGAAAATAAAATACAACCAAATACACGGGGGGGCAAGGAAGCAGGGTCACTCCACACCGGGTCTGTTTGAAATGCTGATGGTTCTCCTGGGGATTTTGCTATAAACCACGATAATTTAATTTGCTGCTAAAGCGCAGCAGCAGCCCCTGTTTGGGGAAAGCTTCCCGCTCCAGCCCCTCCTCGGCGGGTTTGCGGCGTTCCTGTGCTCCCCAGGCTGCAGGAGGGAAGCGCTGGTTACCGGGATGTCGGATCTGAAACCAGCACTGTGGGATAAAAGCGATATTATTCTGGGGCTGCTGCGATGTTCTGGCAGTTCTGCGCTCAAACCCAGCCGTTCGCACAACGGTTTGTGTCGTGAGCGGGAAGTGCATTTCATGGTGAAGAAGAATAACCAGCAGAGGGGTGAACTTTAACTCCTGCCCTTCCCTTCTTGCGCCTTGCCTCCCAGGACAGGAGAGCCGCAGCACCCTTCACAGCTCCATCCAGGACGTTCTGGATCATCCTGTCCGTTGCCTTGTTTTTTGCAGTTGTTGGCATCAGCGTCGTGGGGGTTCTCAGCTTCTCCCCCAGCTCTGCCCAGGTAAGGGATCCCGATCCGGGCGGGAAGCCTCCTCCTGCCCACAGCCCTGATTTGTGTCGGAAGCACTTTGCCGGGAGGGATGAACGGGCTGAGCTCAGGGCTGGGTTTGGCCGGTTCCCGTCTCTGGAAGACGCCGGCAGAAGGGCAGGAGGGTGCCAGCAGCGAGCTGAGCAGCGGCTGTCTCGCCCCTGCAACGCGCCTGCCAGAAACCGGTGCTTAAATTAGAGGAACTTGAGCGCCTGGTGTTTAAATGTAGCCGCAAGCTGGTGTCTCGCTAAGCAGGCGCGTTCCAACGCGCGGCCGTGGCCTCTGAGGCGGGGGGGGAGCGTGTTGGCTGCAGGCGAGCTGTGCTGGCTGCGGAGGCAGATCCCAGCCTCCCCCCCTGTGCGGCTGCGGCAGAGGCTGGTGAATCTCCTGGCCCTTTCTCCCAGCACCCTGCTGCCAGGCAGGATGGGTGCCTTCAGTGTGAGGGGCACTGGCACCTCTCCCCCAGCCCTGCGTGATGGAGAGCAGGATGCTTCGCAGATCTGCTCCCCTCCCCTGGGTCAGAGCTCGCTTCTCTCCATTGCCAAATAATTCAGACAAGCAACAGGGACCAGCCAAGGGTCCGGGTGGGGATGTCAGCGGGGAGATGCTGCGCGCGAGCACCGAACAGCGGATGGTTGGTGCTGCCCTCCCTCTCTTTGTGCCCAGGCTGGCTCGCAGCTCGTCCGGCTAACGCTTCAGGGCCAGCAAGACCCGCTGAGAAATCAGACAGCCTTGGTGGACAAGTCCAGGAGCACCGTGACCTACTACATAACCTCGCAGAGTAACCACAGCGCCGTGGTGCTGTATGACAGCAGGAACGTAAGCGTCTGGGGGTAATGGCCTGCCTTGCTAGGATGGAAGCGAGCAGAAGAGCCCAAGCTGCTGACAGAAGAGCTGCTGGGGTGGGAGCAGAACACGTAGACCAGGAAAAACATCGACCAGCTACTCTTTGGTGCCTTTCTCCGCACTTTTAGTTAGGAAAGAGAACGCAGGGCAAAAGGAGGGATGTCCAGTTTGGGGGCTCTTAAGACAGCTGCGGGTGCGTGCCGCTGCCTGTGTAAGGGCACACGATCTGTCTTGCAGGGCTACGTGTGCTACAAGCCCGTGGAGCAGCGTGCGTGCTACCTGAGGAGGATGGACACCTGGGACCTCCAGACCCTACCGACATCTCTCAACGCGTCTGAGCAGAGAGTGAGCAGCTCCCGCGGCCGTTCCCCGGGGCGGCTGAGCGGACGGGGGTGACGAATTGGGCTTTGCACAGAATCCTGACTCACCGAAGGCCCTTCTCCTGCATGGATTTGTGTTTGCAGTGGTGACTCTTTAACAGCCGCATCCCAAGCGTGGCTAAATGAGGGCATGGGCTCTCCCAGCTGGCGGCGGCAGCGGCAGCCCCCCGTTCTGTGCGATTCGCTGCGCGGGGGGCTGGGTTGGTGTCTTGCATAGGAGCAGAGCGCTGCCTCGCCGTGCCGGGCTCTGAGCGTGCGAGCTCAGAGCAGCAACTCCTGGTTTTACCGATATCCTACCTGCTGGGAGAGAGAGCAGAGCTGCAGGTCGGGGAAGGGGGTTCTGTCCCACAGAGGTGAATAGCAGGGCTCCCGCAGGACCCGCTCCCACGGGATTCTGTTACTTGCTCAAACTTCTGGGGAACAAAAAACAAAGGGGGTTTGTTAGCAATTCACAGGGGAAAAAGTTGGAGTAAATCACATATACGGACCCGCTGAACAAAATGTTAATGGCTGCGTGGGTGGGGGCCAGGTTCTGTTTCAAGAAGACAGAAGGCCTCATTTTGTGTGCCCCTGCCGTCTGGTCTCCATTTCC
>NW_009635820.1:9420-23244 GCF_000690535.1 Cariama cristata | reverse complement strand
ATCCTGAGTGCCTGGAGCAGCCCCCGTGGCTGGCAGCACCTCACCAGGAAAGCCAAGACCCCAGGCACCCAGCCCAGAAAACATGATGTTCAGTGCCCCTGCAAGCCGACAGGTCACGGATGCTCAGGCTGACCTTGACCTCGGACACCTGGTGTGAGTCCCAGAGGGCAGGGCACAGGGCTCAGGGCCCTCAGGGCAGGATGGGGAGATTGTATCCAGACCCCACCTTAGCACGGGAAGGGGACTAAGCTGGTGACGGAGAAATCACCTCTGAAGGCCAGTGTGTGGGAAACGTCCTTTTGCAAGGCCACATGTCCCCTGCGACCCACTCCTCCCTGGAGCAGGATGAGCCCACTCCCTGCTTGTGCCATCGTGAGGGACCGCATGCATCTGCCTACCCACAGAGCCTGGTGCATCGGGGACGCGGAGGCCCTGCCCTGCTGCAGATGGGGCTGCTTCAAGGCAGAAGTGCTTGGTGGGTCCCAGAGGTGGAGAAACGCCCCTCTGACATAAGGGAGGGGGGCAGGAGGAGTGAGATGGGGACAAACAGGACCCCCCAGCCTCCAGACTGGGGTAAGCCCCCAAGACTATTCATCTCCCCTGTCCCATTTGTAGGCTCTGGATAGTCTTGGGGCTCATCAGGAGCTATTGGGGGTCCACGTGATGTTTCCAGGCCCATCCCCAGACCCCGATGTTGGAGCTGAGAGTGGGTGATCAGCCAGCTCCAGGTCCAGCCCTCTCCCATTAGGGTGGGGAGGTTCTCGGGAGCAGTCCCCAAGGCCACACAGCACTGTCCTTATAGCACAGTCCCCAGGGAGGGAGGCTGTCCTCCCCATCCCCTGTTCTCCTGTCCCCACGGGCCCTATGTGCAGCTGGCGGTGCAAGGGAAGAGACTGACAGGTCAGGATCCCAATGGCAAAGAAGCTCCTTGGAGGGAGAGATGCCCCAGGCATGGGGTGAACAGGAGCAGTTGGGGCTGAGCCACATTTCTGCCCCAGACACAGACTCAGACCCATGTTTGTGGATACCGAGACTGCATCGAAGGGACTGGCAGTGTTGGGGCTCCCAGGGGACGGAGTCATACCACAGGCACCATCATCCAGATTAGCCTCTCCAACCCCACTTACAGTCAGACCACACTGAAGCTTCCTTAACCCCCAGTAGCCCCCAAAATAAATTCACAATCCCAAGTGGGTGGCCTGTTCAGTGCCAGCCACTCCGCAGATGCTGGCTGCCCTCACACCAGCCCCACAGAGCTCCTATGGGGCAGGAGACCTGGCTCAGGTCCTTCTCAGAGGGTGCCCTGCCAAAAGGGGACCGTAGGCAGCCTGGGCTCCGGCTTTCTTTCCTGAGGACATGCCTGAGACGCCACATAGCCCTTGGGACACCATGAGGGATCCGGCCCTGGAGGGAGCAGCGGTGTATCCGCATCGGGCTCAGCCTGTTTGCATTGGAGCCTGGCTGCATGGCACGGGCATCCCTGCACGCTGCGTCCAGCCCCATGGGTGCCTTGGTGGGTGGGTTCATGTGTGGTGCATGTCTGTGTGTGCTGGGACTGGGCTGCATGTCAGAGCTGGGACGCATCTGAATGGAAACCCTGTTTGTGCTGCAAGTCTCTCTTCCCCCAGACCTCACCGAAGCGATGGGAGCAGTGCAGCCCTTTCACCCCTGCCCAGCACCTAGGAGTGGAATTTTCCCTTTCCCTCCTCTCTCTATTCTGTTAATGCATCAGGTGACTGGGGAATGCCCCAGGCAGAGTTAAGGTAGGGGGAAACCTCTGTGTGGCCCCTTCTTTCCTTTTCCCTCCATGCTCAGCTCATGACACGGAGAGCAGAAGAGACAGAAGGCACTGCTTCTTTGCAACATGCAGTATTGTGGCAGGACGATGTCAGTGGAGCCCATGTACTTGCACCACGATGCACCGCACAGACCAAGACTGGGCAGAAAGGAGGATCTGCATCCTGAAGCCTGGCAGAGCAGCTCTGCCGTCCACTCCTCCCCTCCTGTGCAGTCACTGGGCAGGGTGGATCCCCAAGCCCTTTGTGCCAGCAGCCACCTACAAAGGCTCTTGACCTGAGTGTCCTCTTGCTTCCACCCTTTCACACCAACCAAACCACCATGGGCAGAACCAAGCCTACATCTGGGAGAGCAGCAAGAAGAGCAGCAAGGCTCCCACAGCCTGTGAGGAACCTCCTGAGCTTCTCTGTGCCAGGCCTAGGTGCAACACAAGGCAGCCCTCATTTCCACTTTGTCCTTTCTGTAATACATGGGCTGTGTTCAAAGCTCAGGGTCTCAGCTGCCAGGAAGGTTGCAGCCATCAGGGTGCTGCACTGGCCACGTTTGAGGTCTGTCCCTTGGCAGCAGGAGGTGCTCTGGGCTCTTCACACCCTTCGCAGAGCTTCAGAGACTGTGGGACAGGCTCCTCACATCCTCAGGTGTCTAAAGGTGCAGACAAGCACCCTGGAGGATCCTGACTGGCACCTCAAGTACCTGCACTGCTTTCGAAGAGCCCCAAGGGCACCTACTTGTCTTTTTAGGCGTGGCACTTTTGAAACACTTGTCCAGCACTCTGTCCCATGGGAGCAAGAGCTGTGGGAGTCCCTGTGGACTCTGTGTGCAGATGCAGGACATGCTCCAAATTGGAGAACCAGATCCAAAGGGTGTCCTGCCAAGCATCTTCCTTCCCTTGATGCTACTAAACTGGAATGTGGAGCACCTTGAGAGCAGCTTTGTTTCTTGCTGCCTTGCCAAGGCGCAAAGTAGAGGAGAGGTAAGGGAAAGGAGAAATAAGGCAGCTCAGTTAGGAGCAGCGGGCTGTCGCAATGCGACAGGGAAGCTGGTGGAGGCTGTCCTTAGGAGACCGACAGGGTCCCTATGGGGCAGGCAGTGCTGTGGGATGCTCGGTTCACACTGCTGTAGACAAGCTGCACCAGCAAAGACATACTGAAAATGCTGTCTTTGTATTGCTTTGCCTAAAGCCGAGAGTGCCTAAGGCCAGGATGCAGATGCACAAGCCCAGGCAGAGCTGAGCAACCCACAGACTCAATCCGTCAAGCAGCAGCATCAGAGTAACCACAAGAGCCTGAGGCCTTAATGCCTTCTCTCTCCTTGGGCTCGCTGGGCTGAGCCTAACATCTCTCACTGCCCCACAAAATACGGCATTTGCCTCTGCATAGGGGATGGCTGTGTAGTCCCCTGGCCCCTGCTTGGCATGCCTGGCTGCTCGCAAGCTCTCACCTCCTTGGCCAGGGGCTACAGGCTCCAGCCCTGTCTGCCCCCTTGCACCAGCCCCTTGCTGGTCCAAGACCCTTGCAGGCCAGAGACTGGAACTCATCCTGAGGAGAAGGCAGGCAGCAAAATGCAGTCTCAAGTCAGACCTGACGCCAAGGCAATGGGTATAAAACTACTTCTCGGGGACCCCTGTCTCCTTCAGGAAAGGTCAGAGCCAGCCAGCCCAGTGACCTCTAGGATCTCTTCCATGGCAGGACTCCACTGGAGCCTCAGGGCCACCCAGTGCAGGCAGCTGGGCTGGGGCAGAGGGAGCGCTCACACCCAGGAGAGAAAGGGCTCTCTGCGCTTACTTTTGTAGGAACCTGCCGGATAACGGCCAGGAGCTCCTGAGCTGGGCAGTCTTGCAAGCAGCCAGCCCAGAAGCCATTGCCAAGCGTGAAGCTTGCAGGAGGCAGAGTGGAAAGAGCTGGGAAAACCTGCAGCAACAGCAAGTGGGGCCAGGGAAGCACGGCCATGTTTGTGTCTCATGCATGAGACTCGCTCCACATCGATCCCCACAGGGATCTCACACACAGGCAACACGCTGCCCCTGGCTCTCTGTTCCATGTCCCCCAGTAATAGGGGTCCTGGCTCATGGGCACACATCATGGCAGGAGCCCCCATCACCAAAGTGCTCCCACAGGCTATTTGGGTTCTGCTCCATATAGTGCTGGGGTCACCCCTTGCCACCTTCTGAGCACACACAGCAAGCAGCAGGCTGGCAGGACACGGGCTGAACCCCTGGCTCCTTTGGGCAGGAGAAAGCCCTCGGAGTGAGCTAAGCTGTTGTGCGTGGATTGAGTCTGCACCTGGCACACCTCAGGCCCTCTGAGGAGAACAAGCCGCCACTACCTGCAGATCTGAAGCTCATCTGAAGATGTTGCACCCCAGCAGCAGCAGATAGCACCCTCAAGCCGGCTCTGGCTCCCCCAGAACATGCCCGGTGTGAACAAGGAGCAGAACAGGAACCACGCAGCGCTTAATCGCTTGTCACAGTTAGCTGCAACATGGCACTGTGCATCCCCAAAGCACTATATAAACACTAGCTGATTAATCCCACAGCTCCCTGGGGAGCCGGGCAAATCCAACAGCTCCATCCAGCAGAGTCAATGTGGATGCTCTCGGCAGCACGAGCTGCACTCAGCACAAGACCCTTTGCTGCTCCCCATGGCACTTCCCAATCAGCCTGCCTCCCACAGCAGGGTGGGGGGCCTCAGGCTGTCCCAGTGCCTGCATGGTTTGCACACTGCTGATTCCTCACATCTTCCCCTGCTTCTCCTTCACCATGTCTCCTCAGCTCAAGGGCAGATCAAAGGCCAGCTACAAACCAAGTTAGGCATGAAACCAAGGCTTGCTCCTGGCAGCTCAGATTGCCCCATCTTTCTCCTGGCCAGACCCACACGGTGTGTGTGGGTCTTGTCCTGGTCAGTCCTGGGCTCATGTCTGGCTCTGCTGCTGGCCAAGTGCCTTGGCTGTGCCTCCAATCACCTACACAAACCCTTTGGAGGACGAGCAGGCAGTGGTGTTGGTTACTTCAGTTGCTCAGTGCTTCAGGCCTGTGATGGAAACATCAGCTCACCCATCTCTAATGAGGAAACAGAGACCGTGCCTGCCTTAAATTAATTGCAGAGTTATCATCTCAGTGAAGTTAGAAGTGCTTTTCTTGCACAAGGTACTACTCACCTCTGTGAGAGGCCAACACGAGGTCTATGTGCCTGAGCTGCTCTAGCGGGACTTGTGAGGGCCTGGCTTGGCTTCAGAAATGAATTTCAGCCACTAAGAGTCACGTTCAACTCAGAAACCTTAAAGGGTGTTGGACCTAGTGAAGGTCTGGGCTCTGATCCACAGGTCCTGGTCTGATTGCCTTGGCCTGAACAGTATGTGCACTTTACATTAAACGAGCGTGGGCTGTGTGTTGAACAACCATGTGCCACTCCTGTCCTAACGCCCAGTGCAAATCTGGTGAGACTCTTGCCTCCCCGTTATGTCTGGCAGTGTGCAGCTTGTATCAACTGTGTAAGCATGGTCCAGTGTGAAGGTGGTCTGCAGTGGTGGTGGGGTGAATGGCTTTGGGTAGATATGCTAAAATAGAGGCAATCAAACATAGGGCTGTCTGGCATGGACTGGTAAGGGAGGGTCGGCAAGGAATTGCGTTGCCCGTTCCCGCTGCATTCCAGCTGAGGGTCTGACAGTTGTCCTTGCTACCAATGCCCCCAAGTCCCCATGATCGTGCTGGTCCCAGAAGTGCCATCCCTCACATCAGCTCATGCTCCCCTTATTCTTGCAGGTGCCTCAGGGGGAGTGGAACAACACGCTGTCTCAGGACAAAGACAGCGAGATCCCGTGCCGGCGTATGCGGAGCGGGAGTTACATCAAAGCCATGGGGGATGATGATAGTGAAGACTCAGAAACCAGCCCCAAACCATCCCCGAAAACTGCAGCTCGGAGGCAGAGTTACCTCAAGGCCACCCAACAGTCCCTGAGTGAGCAGAGCACCACACAAAGGTAACACCGGAGTTCCCCCAGGAGCTCTGCGCAGGTCCCCAGGGGCAACCCCAGAAGCAGTCCTTGGGGTCTAGCCAGCAGCCTCCACGTGGAGACCCCGTGGAGGGATCAGAGCCCAGGAGGGCTCCTCCACAGCAGCTCAGACTGCACACGGGGCAGGCAGATGAGGAGACAAGCAGGACAGGAGAGGATGTGGCAGGGAAATGGAGAGAGCTTTCCATCCTGGTGACTCCCAATAGCCCTGGTGTTAGGAGCCTGCTCCAGGTGCCTGTCCCCTCAGTGACAGAGAGGGCATTGCTTTGATGGAGCTGTGTGGATTTCCTCTCTAAGCATCTGCTCCTCCAAGGGAGTGCAGAGATCCCAACCCCATGAAGCTATTCAGACGTGGAAGATGCTCAGCCAGCATGGCTGAGGACACTTGGCATGCAGCCCACAGGCTGCTGGGACTGTGCCATCCCCTTTGCTCCATAGGTGTCCCAGGGGCTCTGGGACCAGCTAGAAAGTGCCCTGTGGGCACACTAAGCTGGGTAACATCCTGAGGCCAGGAGAGATGAGCTAAGAGATCTGGGACCAGGTGTTGAGGGAGGAAGACCCACAGTGGCTTCAGAGAGACAGACAGCAGAGCAAGGGGAACACAGCAGAAGCTTGCTGGGCAAGAAGCTGGTCCTTGCATGAGGGGGTCTGTGTGGACCACCTGAGCGGAGGTGATGCTGTGCCATGTCCTCACCAGCTGCTCTGCTTCCCAGGACAAGGCACCCAGGGGCTGTAACAGGCTGTCAGTGTTTCAGATGCTGCGGCTTGGGAGGACGTGAGCAGCACAGAGGGGCAGAAGGAGGCCAGAGGGGCAGAAGGAGGCAGGAGCCACAGCAGACGAACTGCTGATGTTCAGCTGTCCCCGGTTAAGGCTGTGCTGGTTCCTAAAGCGGGTGGCAGAGGGTCTCTGTTAACCCCTCCCTCTGGGGAAGGAAAGGAGAAAAAGGAGACTTACGGGTTGGAAATTAAAACTACTGTAATAAAACAATAACAATGAAAAAGAGTGTAATAATGTTAATACTAAGACTACTAATACTAGAAATAAAAGGAAAAGTATACAAAACCAGTACTGAGCTTCCCAAGGATGGTCAGGGAATTGCAGGATACAGCGGTTCGCGCCGCTGCTGCAGCAGGACGTGCACTCGGACGTCCCAGACCGGACGCCACAGCCGACAGGAACCGGATTCAGGGATGCAGGGATCAGGTTCAGAGACAGGAGAGTGAGCAGGGTCCCGCAGGGATGCCGGCCATGAAAGAAGAGAGGCTGAACCCCATGATCCCTGAGCTTTCTACTGAGGATGACGTGGGTGGGATGGAATACCTCCTTGGTCAGTTTGCGGTCACCTGTTCCATCCGCACTTTCCTGCACGTGCGACCCTTTTATGACTTTTTACTTGTTTAGCAAAAGAGGGCCAGCAGTGGCCTTGGTTCTCATGGGGATAAGTATAAACATGGGCCTCTCTGCATACCAGTCCTACCGATACTTCAGTAGCAACTATAAACATCGAGCGTTATCAAGTCTGAAAAGCAGCCAGTGTCTGAAAAACATGTAGCTGTACTTTCAGAAAGTGCAGTTTCTTAGAAGAAACTTAACTGAAAGAAAAACTCCTGAAAGGAAAAATAGTCCGGTTTTAGGCAAACCAGGACATCAGCAGACAGTCAGAAGGCAATGTGGAGACCCCTCATGGTGGTTTCAGATTGCAGCCCAAATGCTGCTTTCTGCTGAGAGATGGTGACAAAATTAACTGCGAGGACCTGGACATGCCTCCTGTGAATCCACCCCTGTTCCCTGCCTTCACATCCACTTCAGGGGGAGCAGAGTTAGGTCCAGGGGTCTCTGATGCAAAATACCCAAGCTGAGAGACTGAGGTTCTTCCTATCTTGGGCTCATTGTCCATTCGGGTCAAGTCCTTCAGGGTACGACCCCAGCTGGGCTGCTGGGGTCCAGCCGGAGCCCACAGACAGGCAACTTTGAGGAAGGGGCTAAGTCAGGGCTGGGTGTTTGAGCAGGAGGGGCAGAGCCGGCCGAGCCACAGATGCAGCCACATGGGAGAGGAGGGGTCCCGGCAGGGCTGGGCTGGATGCGGCCATTGCTGCGAGTGCTTGGTCCCCAGCAGATTTGCTGGAGGGAAGGATCCGGCCTGGGAAGGAGCGAGCTCTGCAGCTCTTGGCACTGCACTCCAGCGAGGGACATCGCATCCTGGTCTGCTCATCCCCTCTGCCCCAGGCTGGTGAGGGCCTATGCCGGGCACAGGAGCTCCTGCCAAGCTGGGGCCAGAGCATGAGCACCCCCTCACCTCTCCCCTCCCTCGCCAAGGAGGTTTTTGGATGCTGTGGCCACTTTGGTTGCTGTGGGTCCTCCCTGGGGTGCCCCGCCAGCCTGGCACACCCTTGGGACAGCAGCAGGGACACCGTGCCCTGGCACACACAGTTCCATGCCAGCCCTCACCAAGATCCTCGGTCTCCTTGTCCGGAGCTGCTGGGACCATCCCTGGGCTCCACCAGCCAAGGAGCATCAGACTTGTGGTTTGGGACAGGAGGGACTTCAGGAAGGACAGCTACAGCCTTAGCCAGGACAAGGGACAGAGGAGTGAGACACGATCCGTCCCTGTGAGAGGATCTCTGCCCTTCCAAAGTCTGTTGCCTCCTTTGTGACTCGGTTTCCCCATGGGCAGGCTGCGAGGGTAGGTCAAGGTGAAGCCCAATGGAATGGGCACAGGGAGGCTGGTAGGGACACTGCCTGCCCCAGGACATGACTGATTCACACCACGGGTGCGTGGTGAGGTCACAGACAAAACCCTTTCAGGCCAAGGGAAACAAGGCAATAAACGGATAGCCCAGGGCTTGGGGTGCCATGTTGCTCTTGGCCGTTCAGCAGTGAGTCCCCTGGGGGCTGGGGGGCTCCTCCATCACCCCTGGCAGAACAGACTACTGCCCGCTCTCATCATGCCCCAGGATGGAGACTCAGGAGGTGCCATGATCCTTCCTGGAGGTCCACACGCTGCACAGGGCTCCTGCCCAGCTGGGACACACCCTGCCCTCAGCTTTGCTGTCCTCCAGACTGGTGAAGGACAGATCTCTGCACCCATGGCCCTGTTGGATGCAGGGGAAGCGACACCCCAAGGGTCCTTTGTAGAGACTATGGGTGATTCAAGATGGAGAGTCCCCACAGCTCACCCAGGCTGGTGTGGCTAACTGTGTCCTCCACCATACCCCACCTGGTCTGTGACAAGGACTCAGTCATGCAAGGTCTTGTGGTGGAACAGAGGAACTGGGTAGCCACATCCTTCCCACATCCCTCCTCCTCCTCCCATGTCCCTCCCATCCTTCCATATCCTTCCTGGCCCCTGTGTGCCTGGGTCTCAGCAGAGACCGTAGTTGTTGTCTTGGCTGGGTCAGGCTCAGTGACAGCCCTGTCCTTCTCCTGCCGCAGAGGCTGCTGCTGAGCCCCGGGGCATGGGGACAGTGCTTCTCCCAGAGCCTGCAGCAAAAGCTGCTCTGGAAATACCGACACCCATCTGCTCCTGCAGGACTGTCATTCAGGCTTGGCTCCCCTTGAACTTCTTCCAGATAATCTTTTGGGTTCCCCTATACAAATTAAAAATAAAAAAAATTCTGCAGATGTTTCCAATTGCAAAGTCCACAAAATGCCGTTTAAAAGTCATTTCTCACCCCTTTCCCACCAGTCCAGGCAGTGAAGAGCTGACTTCCCTGACCCTGGCCCCCAGCATCAGCCTGTGGAAGAGCTGGTCTGTCAGCAGGGCTGTGACTCTGGAGGCTGGCACAGATCCCGTGTGCTCCCTGGGGTTTGGCTGGACTAACCTGGCATCTGCAGTGCATTCCTGGGTGCAGCAGGACCCGAGGTCTTGTCCCTTCTGCTTCCCCTGCATCCCACATGCCCAGACTTCACCCGTATGCCAGACTCGATAGTTCAAGCCAGGGGCTGGCAAGGTGAGGAAGTGCTTCCTTCTCTAGGAGCTGCAACAGGGGCCAAGTGGTGGTCTCAGTGCCCAGCATCGTCTCCGTGCTGTGACGTGTGCCTGTGCCTGGCAGAGGATGCCACAGGCAGGGGTGGTCTGGCTCTCCTGGCAGGGCAGCAGCTCCAGCACAGCCCCGGCGCTTCCCCCACCATCAGGGACACCCCTCACACCCTCTCTCTCTGCTGACAGGAGCCTGGACCGCCTGGACTCTGTTGAGATCCTCCTACCTCCGAAGTTCCCAACCTGGGAGGAAGAATACAACCAGATCTCTGACAGCATCAACGAGTCCAGTTCCATCAACCAGGTGAGATGCTGGAGTGCTGAGAGCCACAGCACCAGCACACCCCAGCGAGAAAGGAGCCCAGCTGAGGGGAGTGAGGAGTATCTTTTTCCCCCTTCAAAATAAGGCACTGGCTGCGCTCCAGGAATTGCACATGCTATTGTGTGGCAGCTTTACCAAAGTATCAAGGCCAGCTTCTTAATTATGATTTATATTAGAGCCCTCATTCGTCTAGCTTTGCCTCCCCTCAGCACTGCTGGTGCAGCTGAAGTCACTCTGCCATGGCTACAGCTATGGTAGCCCAGAGCGATGCTTCACAGCGATGGGTGAAGGTCGGGGCTGCTCTGAGCGCAGGGTCCCACCGTGTCGCCACCCAGAAGCCACCTGCAAGGCTGCTCGCTCCTGCTGCAATCTTCTCACGCCCACTGGGTGGGCACAGAGCCCCGGCCAACCTCACCTGTGCATATGGTGGCATCCAGCCTGGGACCCCGCAACGGGTCACCGAGGACGGTAACCCTGCTTAGCTCTGAGAACCTCGTCCCTCACGCAGCAGACTGGATCCAGGAACAAGGTGCCCGTAATATGGGAGACTGTCATGCCAGCTAGCTGGCGATGTCTCCCTTGGATATTCCTGGTCCCCATGGGAAGGGCAAAGCCAAGGATGCCAGTGAGGCGTTGATGGTGGGTGGCACACCACCCCTTGCCATGGGGTGGACTCATGCCCTGACCCTGACCTCTGCGATGCCGTTAAGTGAAAACTGGTTTTAACTCCCTGTACCACACTATGCCTCCCCTTGGGATCACTCTGGAGCAGCTCGGGGTTTGGGTGGCTATAAGGCAGCTGCCTCACAGGTCAGGTAGTAACACCTGCCAGGATAAGGCCTTTGCAGAGGTCCTTTTGCAGAAGCGTGCTTATCTCAGCCCCAGGGGGCCATCCTTTCGGTATGCAGGCGGAACTCCCCGGGGCAGCAATGGCTCCACAAGCCTTGCCCAGCCATTTCGCTGCCGCCCTGGGCCTCTGTCATGTCCTGTCTCTGTTCACACGTGTCTGCATGGGAACACGTGCACACACGATCGCCTTCTGTGCTGCTCTGCTCTGTCTGTGCACAAGGATCAGGGCGGCAGCTCAAGGAAGGGGTTAAGGCAGCAGGATGGGCATCACGAACCAGAGCATGGAGGAGGGTGAGCTGCATGTGCCAGGGTTCCCTTCTAGATGTGTGGGGCTGTGAGCCCTCCTCCATGCCAGCCCCAGGCTCTCCAGCCCCGTGGCTGGTGCCACCTACTGTCACAGGGTAGTTGGAGCCTTTGGTGGAGGGATTTGGGGAAGGGCATGGGGCATTGCTCACAGGCGTACATGTTTCTTGTGGTGAGTCTCATTCCTTGTACATCAACAGCAATGTGCTGGGTGTCTCATTGCACAGAGAAGGGGTCAGGACTGTCTCATTCTTGTCCTTTGCATGTAAATCCATGTCTGAAGCCAGGTCTCTGCGTGAAGACGAGTGGGCTGAGTCTGTGCTCTCTCCCTGTCTAAAGCTACCATTTAGCATCTGAATGCAGTACTCCCATGAAGACATCAGAAGGGTCTTGGAGCTGGGGGGTCTGAGCAGCCCACGATGTGCCAGGAGCCACCCAAGCAAACGCCCCAGACCCAGACTGATAGCACCGTTACGCTGGGGGCACGCTGGCTGCCACAGCACCCACTGAAGCACGGGGCTGCTGTCATCACATACATTCTGCCTGCTTTCCTCCAAATCAGTTCAGTTGCAGCTGGGTTGGGATTTAGAGGCCTCCCAGGAATTGCATATCTGTTGATCCAGGGTGGAGCTGGTACAGCCACCAGTATGTGCTGGTCTCATCCTCTGACGGGTCTGACCTGCCCTTTCATCCAGTGCCAGAGGTTCCTCCCCTGCCTGCACTTTTGTGTGACCTCCAACACCTTCTTTGTGTGTCCAGAAAGACCCTAGTGTCCTCCCACACAGAAGCATCCCCAGCTCTGAATGACAAGTTCACTCTGCTTGGTTTTGTCCCAACTGACCTTCACCTTGCAAACCTCTGGAAGTCCAGGGTTCACCAGGTGTGCGTGTCACCATCCACCTGCTGCACCAAGGGGACCAGTGGCCAGAGAGAGACAGCTGGTGACCTCCAACACTGCTTATCCACACTTTGAGCTGTGCCCTGTGTAGGAGGGTCGGACCCAGCCCCCAGAGCCAAGCCTCTTCCCTCAGATACATTTTGAACCTGGATCCTCCCCAAGATGGGTCATCTTGGGCAGCTCGTGCAAGGCAGAGCTCATAGGGTGGATGTGCTCTGCAGACCAGGGATGGAGAGGAGGAGAAGGCATTCCTCCCCACAGGCAGCACAGTGTCTGTCAGGCATCTGTCCTTACACCGAGTGTGTGCTGTGGCTTTGCTATGGAGAGAAGGCAGTATCGCTTCCGTGTGGCTTCTTCCTGGCACGGGGACAAAGAAGATAGTGGTGAGGTGGCCAGCCCAACCCCAACAGGGTGAAGGACAGTTTTCCGGACATGGAGCACTCAGACCGCCTGGCCAGCCCAGCTCTGTGGGCTGCAGAGGCACATCGCTGCTCCTGGCCACGTTGCACGGTGCTGGCCAATGCTGGGGGCTTTGCAGAGGTGCTAACTGGGAGCCACACCAGCCCTTGTCCAGCAGCCACAGGCAACCCATGTGCGCCAAAGGGTGTCCCAGCATTGTGTGTCCCAAGTGTGCCCTGTGTATATATCTTGATATATGGTGCATACAACAGGCTGAATGCATCAGCAGCTTCTCTCCGTCTGGGAGGTGTACCATGGAGCTTTGCCATGCCATGTTTGTGCCGCTGTTTGAGGAGTCTGTGCGGCATCTTGCTTGGCATCTGATGAGCTCTGAAGTTTGTACTGAAGTGTCAGCAGTGGTGGCCCTGGGAGATGGGCTGTCCGCTCCCCTCATCCTTGGTCCCTGTGTAATGGCTGTCTGTGTGAGGGGCTCCCCGGTTCTTGGCCTTTAACCTTCTCCAACTCTTTCTTCCAGATCTTTGGACCCCCCTCACTTATCCCTCAGATATTTACCATTGGAGAGCAGGTACCGTCCCGCTGGCATTTCCCCCTTCCTTCCCCACGGAGCTTTCTTGGGTCAGCCTGGACACCCACGGCAGGGTGCGAGGCAGGCTCTGGGGTCAGCCTGTGCCCAGGGCCAGTAGCACGAGGAGAAGGAGGAGGAGGAGGAGGAGGAGGAAAAGGAGGAGGAGAAGGAGGCAGCGCTCCCAACTGACTGGGGCACTGAAGAGCAGCTGGAAAGCTTGGTTCCCCTGGCCTGGGCCAGGAGTTAGAGACCATCAGTTTTAGGAGGAAAGTAGAGGAACTTTTTGAGCTGAATCTTGTGGAGCTCAGATGCCAATGCTGGTTGGAAATACTGTCCTTGAGGCCAAAGAAAGGGCCAGGAGAGGTAGAAGTGGGCAACAGGGCCAATCTCAGCATCTCTCATCTGTATTTCAGGGTGGTCTGCTTTAGGTTGGCTCTGGTTTAACAGAGACCATCAGTTTTAGGAGGAAAGTAGAGGAACTTTTTGAGCTGAATCTTGTGGAGCTCAGATGCCAATGCTGGTTGGAAATACTGTCCTTGAGGCCAAAGAAAGGGCCAGGAGAGGTAGAAGTGGGCAACAGGGCCAATCTCAGCATCTCTCATCTGTATTTCAGGGTGGTCTGCTTTAGGTTGGCTCTGGTTTAACTTGGGTGAGCCTCTCCCAAGTCCAAGTTTGAGCA
>NW_009635820.1:0-9112 GCF_000690535.1 Cariama cristata | reverse complement strand
TGAGGCTGGGGTCTCCCAGCTGTGCTGGTGGGGCAGGGGGACCTGTCAGAGGCTGATCAGGGATTTTAGTCTCACGTGCTCTCAGCCTCTCCATAAGAGACTGGGGGATGTTTTGCAGGCACTGTGGTGGTAAGTCTCTCCTACTCCACAAGCAGGGACCCTCTCGGCTCCAAGGAGGTTCCCCTCTCCCCTCACTCTCAGCAGAGAGCCCGAGCATCCTGCACCCCACCAGCACTGACCACTGCACCTCCCGGTCTCCTCTGCTGTAAGCGGGACCACGCAGCAGGGCGGCTGCAGGGAGAGGAGCAGGAGGGGAAGGGAAAGGGCTGCCCGCAGGCAGGGGGTGACTTGTTCTGCCCCTCTTCCTCTGCAGGCACCAGAGCCAGAGCTGGAGGAGCAGTACGAGGCGGTCTGCGAGTCTACCTACAGCGAGGCCGAGTCGGCCGCCGCGGCGGTGCTGGACCTGCCTCTGCCCAGCTATTTCCGCTCCAGGAGCCACAGCTACCTCCGAGCCATCCAGGCGGGTTGCTCCCAGGAAGAGGACACGGGCTCTGTCCGCTCCATCTCCCCTCCGCCAGCAGGCAGCCTCAGCGGCAGCAGGACCCTACCTACCAACAGCAGTGAGTGCCAGCGGAGCGTGGCGGGGAGGTGGAGGGGAAGGGGCGCGAGGCCAACAGGGATGGGCGATAATGCTGCCGATCACCTGGGAGGTGTCAAGCACGTGAGATGCCGAGCTCAGATACCTGTATCTCCAGCCATGGTTGTCCAAAACTTTTGTGGGCTTATGAGGGCTTGCTCTGTCCCGGAGAGGGAGGCCAGCAGCCAGGCCTGCCACGAGGATACCTGGGGCTGGATGTCCGGATGCGGGCGCTGAAATGGTAGACAGGCTCTGGTTGCTGGGATCTGGCCAGCACAGCTCATGTGGCCTGCAGAGGTCTGGGAGAGCTCGAAGTCATCACTTAGTCAAGCCAAACCCAAGCCTGAGTGCTGCGGCTGGGAGCACCCTGCAGGACACCCACCTTGCCCAGGAGCACTGGCTGTCCTCTCTGCCTGAAATCCTGCAGGGCCGTGGGTGCCGTGGGAACCTGCAGCACAGGCAAGCAGCCCTGCTGCCCTATGCTGTCAATAGCTTCCATCTTCCTCCTCCTGCTCTCCATTATGCATCTCTTATTACCCCAATCCAGGCTACAGTTGACAGGTTTGACCTCTCTCTGAAACTCTCGGGAACAAAAGTGTCTACTGGGCACTCTGCACCAGCTTCCGCAGGGTCTGAGCATATCCTGATCTCTGCAGCCCCTTCAGCCAGAAGCAGAAATGGGGGCTGATGGGAGGAGAGAGGGCAGAAGGCACCTGCCTCTGTCCCTCAGTGATGGAGGTGTGACAAGGCTTTGGGGTTCACCGTGAACTTCTTTGCAGGTTCCTGCACAGGGCAGGACTCCTGGAAACAGGTCTAGGGGATTGGATCTGGGTGAAAAGGTGAATGGTGTGAATTTGCCCCCTCCAGATCCACAGGGTTTGTGATTTTGCCCAGCAGAGTCGCAGGCAGGTAGGTCTGACCCTGCCCGGTCAGTGAGGGCAGGACCCCGGCCAGCCCGGACCGGAGCAGCGCAGCCCAGGCAGTGATGTGCCAAACGTGGGGCTCGCCAGTGCGGCTCCTGTGCCATCCAGGTGACAGCCCAGCTCCCTGCAGAGGCGGAGCAGTGCTGTGAGTTGGGCTCACAGCGCTCGCACCCCAGTCCCTTCCCCTGCAGGCAGGGCAGGAGAGGTAACGGGCAGACAGCGTCACCCTGGTGCATCCAGCCCTCAGGCTGCTGCCTAGAGACTTTCAAAATCTTCTGACAGTGAGGTGCTGGGAGTTCATCCTTTGGCTGGACTGGCTCCAACTGCTTTCTCTCCCAGAGACAGAATTGCAGCAGCCATGCAGGTGTCTAACACGTCGAGTCCTGTTTGGCTGTCTCCATCAGGTGTACATAGAATAGAGATCCCAGCATCCCCGGTGTGCGGTAAAAACAGGTCTTGCTCTGAGTTTCAAGGCACTAACGAGCCTTCCCAAGCCCTAGAGCCCTGCACCCTGCAGCCTTGGTGCACTGAGCAATCAGCAGCATTATACTCAGCTCCAGATGCCCCACCTGGCACTGGATGCAGGCATTATTCATTCCAGGCCCTTCTCTTTCGATTAGTAATTACTGTACTGGACAAGAGCCTGGCCTCTCCCTCCGATGTTAGTCAGGATTGACTCCATCCCCCGGCATAGGGGTGAGCCTGCAGACAGCCCCGTTCAGCTGGTGTTTCTCACCGGCCAGGCCGTCTCTCCCAGGAGGCAGCTCCCAACATCGCAGCAGAGCGGGTCTCTTCGCCAAACGTCTGGCCGGAGCTGGCTCTCCCACACGCCAAGCTCTCCCTTCCCCAACGGTCGGAGCACCCAGCACCTCTGGGATGAGTCGGGGCTGCCCACGCTCCCTGGCAGGACCACCATGCCCACCTGCAGCACTGCCGGAGGAAGCTCCTGTGAACACCCCACACATTCAGCACCCCAGTGGGAGCAAGAAAGGCAAGTGCTTTGCCCCAGGCTGTAATTTTGCCAGGATGCTGGGGTCACTGGCTCAAGACAGCAAGGAACGGTGAGGGCTGCTCAGCCCTCGAAGCGCTGGGAAAGCCCAGGAGGAAAGAGATGCAAGAGCTGGTTTTCTGTCTCAGCCAAAAATGAGCTGGTGCTGGCTCCCCACTGCAGAGACCAGCACCACCCTGGCCTGGGGACAGGTTTGGTGCAGCCAGGCCCCACCTGCAGCTGCCTTTACCAAAGTACAATCTGCAACAGTGGCTTCACGGCACAGTGGTCCGTGCCTCTCCTGGAAAACGTGTGCAAGGGCTGTGGGTGGCAGGGAGGAGCATTGCTCTGGAGATGCTGCTTCTGCAAATTTCTCCTGAAGGCCTCAGCAGAGCCCACAGGTTCAGCTGTGCGAAGCTGCCGTGTGGGGAGCAGCTCTGCTCTCAGTGCAGCATTTGGGCTAGTGCGAGGCCCTCCCGAGGCACCAAAGGGTGGGAGCAGGCTCTGGAGAGATACTCAGGGGAGTTGGCAGGCCCTTGCCAGAAGGGAAACCTGTTGCCTTTCCGTGATGCTTCAAGTCACTTGATCTGCATCACTTTTGCATCATTTTCTTCAAGGCAGCCTGTGTCTTTCTCAGCTCCTGGCCAGCTCTGGTGCTCCAGGTAAAGCTCGGCCATAACACAGGGCGAAAGGAGCTGAGGGGTCCCATCCTGGGAACAGTTTTGGGAACTGATTAGAAAATGTGATGCCTTGGTGCCTTCGGACATGGCGGGGCCTGGGCATCAGGCCAGGTAGACACCAGAGCAGGCAGGAGGAGTCCAGCATCTCACCAGGGTTGTACAGTGCTGCAGGTGGCATCAAAGCAGACAGCAAGCCCTGTCACCCACGGGGATGCCAGGGTCAGGTCCAGCTAGGGCAGGCTGCTCTTGGCATGAGCTCTGGCACCAAACCACAGAGCTATAGGTGGGTTTCAGAGCAGCCTCAGCCTATCTGCCACGGGCAAAGCTGCTGGAGTGCAGGAGTGGGCTGTTGGTGGGAGCCAGCTCAGAGCCCTGTCCCAGCAGTGGGCAGAGAGGGGAGCAGGAAGGGGAGCACCAGCTCCAGGTCTTCCCACCCAGAGACATGTCCGCGCCCTCACGTCTCCCCTTCAGTGGTTTGTGCTCCAGGGTCATCACAGTCAAAGTTCACAGGATGAGGCAGGGACTGCAAGAGGTCCCCTGGGAGGGATGGGCTGCTTGCTCAGCCCCATTCCTCCTTCCTACCACCCTCTCTGCTCTGTTTCTGTCCCACACCTCCCACTCTGGCTTACTCCACTCCCCACAAGCCCACCCCTGCTCTCTGCTGGCGGTACGGCCGATGCTGAGCTCAGCACTGCTGCAAATCCAGGTTAACACCGGGAAGCAACAGCAGGCATAGGGGGGCTTTCAAAATGACTGGTTGCCACCTCTCTCTGACATGACCCAGCAGAGCTCTGCTGATTTCCAGAATATCCTCCAGCCCTTTGCATTGGCTGCTAGGGCCTGGGGAAGGAAATGCTTTTGGTGGAGGGAGTGGGGAGCAGAGAGGAGCATCCGTGTTTGTACGTGTACATGATGGGGAAGGCAGGAGGCATATCTGGATGGCAGTCACACCTTTCATCAGCCACCCGGGCTCAGTTCCCCCTGCAAATGTACATCACTGAGGCTTTAATTGGTTGCTGTTGTACGAGAGGGGCTTCCTGAGCAGCAGATTGGCACCTCTTAGCTTGGAGGCATCAGCCAGGACCAACAGAGAGAATGGGGTGCACCATCGTCTGCAGGTCTAATAGTGGCTCATGGGCTCTGCTCCACACAGGGCTCTGGGGTGAAACAACGGAGAGCCCTCACCCGTTCCCTTCCCATGGACACCCTCCTGCACCAGCATCCGTACACCAGCCCAGAGGAACTGTTCCCATCATGTGTCTGGTCCCTGAGAGGGGGACTGGGTTTCTTCTCTGTAGGGACACATCCTAAAGAGGCACCAGCAGTAGCAATGCTGTGGCTGACACAAGCTTCTCATTCTTTGAGGACAGCATGGGGGTTGAATCGTAAAGCAAAGGGATTCAGCAGGCACCAGCTGAGGGCATGAGGAGGTGCAGCGAGCTCCATTTCATGGAGGGCTGCCAGTCTTGGGGTCTATGTGGGGAGCACAGCCGGGTGGGAGAGCCTTGACAGCTGTCACACCTCTGACAAGCCAGTTCCTCCCACAAACGCCTGTGTCACTCACACATTACAAGGCAATTAGCTCCCATTTGACAGCCAGACAGACAGATGATGAGCTGCCCTTGATCAACCTTAAACAAAGCTTTGTGCCTTGTGAAGCCAGAGACTCAAAAGCCCCAGTGAAACCTATTCATCTCATTGCCAGGCGTTCAGCCGACAGCTACACCGGCTCCTGAGCATTACAAAGGGCTCCCCAGTCCCAGCTCCTTCTTATTAGAGGCAGCACTGGGAATTGCTTGCTTAATAGACTGCTTGCAATACAGAGCTGAATATTTGATGTCCAGGGGAAACAGGAAAGCAGAGCTGAGCAAAGCACAGCAAAAGGAGGTGAGAATCCCCAGTGCAGAGACCCCAGCCCAGCCTCCACCCAACACACCGGTGACAGCAGGGAAAGCTCACAGCAAGCCGGTTCCTACTCAAGCCCTTCCCAGTTCTCCCTTATGCTGTCTGGTAACGTCACCCTTGCTCAGAGCATCCTACCCTGGGATTCAGCAGCCTGTTCCCAGAAAGCCCACTTGCCCAGCTCCTTATCCTTATCCCAAACCTCTTCCAGGGAGGCCAGGGAATCCAGCTCTGCCCCCTCCTCCAGGACTGGGCTGTCTCTGTTGACCTGACCTGTCTTACCAATGGTTAACATGTCCCTGAGAGTGTGAGCTGTGGAGGGCAGCGACACTCCAGTTCTCCCTTTCTGCTGACCCCATGGTGGCAGCTCTGGCTGCAGGCCCCCAGTCCAGCCGAAACCGGCACGGGAACCACAGTACCTGGAGCAGAAGGAGCTCAAGAAAATCTTAGCCCTTCAGGCCAGCCCAACCAGAGCCAGGCATAAGGCTCGTCCTCGATTGCTGCCAGCACTCCCGTAAAGTGCCAGGGCTGCACCCACCTTGTGCCCATCCATATGCTAGAGTTTTGCCAAACCCAGGCTGGGCATGAGAACACCATCTAGGAGAGATACTCCCCAAAGTCATAACAGAATAGACGCCCTTCTGCCTCCAACCTGCTTTCTGTCTTCTTTGTATTGCCTTTTTTTTTTTTCTTTTCAACACTGAATTAGAGAGATGGCTCTCAGGACCACTGCTGTGCTGGGAACACTGACCTGCCCCGGGAGAAGGCAGATCCCAGCCCGATCCCCTGGCACTGATGCTCTTGCAGGGAGAGCATGGTTGTGCTTAGTGGAGGAAAGAGAAAGTGCCTGCACAGCTCCGTGCGGTGTCACAGCACAAAGCAGCATCGTGCTGACCAAATCCTCAAGGGCTGGTTCACTGTGGGATGAGTTTCCACAGCTTCTGGGAAAGTCATGTAGCACTGGCTTGTGAGGGATGGGTACAGACCCCCTTCCTCCTCCTCCTCCTCCTCTGTGCACGGTGATTACCTGGTCTCTGGGTAGGAAGGCAAGCTCTGCTCCTCTCCTCTCTGTTATCACGGCCTTCTCCTCTTTTTAGTGTAAACACAAAGGAAAAACCAAACCAGGACAGGACACATTGTTCAGCCTGTGCGTGAGTGGCCACAGCTGAGGAGTAAAGCACCGCTGTGGCCCCTTTGCTAATCGTATCAGCCAGAGCTGACCCCATACGGCCTTTGAGGAGAGAGACTGTTATCATTCCCTTCAGATTTTCCCCTTCTTTTTGACCTAGATTTCACGTTCCAGAAATAGCTTTCTCTGACATACCAGCAGGAAAGGGATTAGAGAGAGAGGGAAAGATTTCTGTTGCATGCTCCATCAGTGTTTGTAAAGGAAAAAAAGGTACATATACACATTCCATGTTCTATTCATGTCTGTAGGACACAAAGAAATCTATGACAACTGTTTCTCTCCACACTTACCTGTTCATTTTTCACCTCTAATCTTTCCCTTGTTATTATGGAAACTCCATTACCAAGCCCTGTGCCCAAACAGTGCTCCCTTTTCCCCAGGAAGCCTGTACTGTGGCTACAACCCCGCTCTCCAGCTCCACCACCAAAACCAAAGTATCTCTGGCCCTCTGCCTCAGCAAAGCTGCTCTTTGCTGCCAGGTTTCAGCTCTACTACAGCCAGCACCCAGCGCAGCAAGCTCTTTTTCTGCTGCCTGCTGTGTGCACATGGCTCTCTGGCACCCAGGAATGGCTGCAATAGGTTTGAGCCCCATGGAAATGTCACTCGCCCAGATTCCCAGGAAAGGGGGAGTTGCAGCCCATGTGTGATGCTGTGCTGACACAAGCAGACATAGGGGAGGTGGAAGTGGCTGCCCATAGACTTAATACTGGGAAGTGAGCACGGCTCCAAGGTCCTGGCCAAGCCTGCCTTCTCCCAGCAGGGGCCATCTACAAAGGAGTAGAAAGAAAGAGACCTGCCAGCATTTTCCATTGGTAATATGGTCAGAAAGCCAAGTCCTTCTTGTTGCTTGCTTTTATCAGCCTCGATGGCCGGAAAGGGAGTCAGTCGTGCTGTCCTCATGGGAGAGAAAGAGAAACCGAAGCACCGAGGGCTGCCTCAGCTTGCTCAAGGACCGGGGGCGTCCTCAGCTTGCTCAGAGCCTTTGGGAGAGCAGCGGCAGGAAGGCCATGCATGGTGTAGTGCTCTGCCCATAGGGCCGCACTGGTTGGAGTGCAATGTGCCGGGTATGGCAGACACCTAAGGGGATACCTAAGGTCTCTTCTTAGGCTGAGGGGCCTGGTAGGATCCTGGCACGCTGGCCCTGCTGCCATCCATGTGAACCAGGTGAGCAAAGAGCTGCCCTGATGCCAGGCAATCGCAGGTGCTGCTTTGTGTCCCTGCTGTCGGCAATGCTCAGCGCCTCTCTGCACCTCCCTCTGTGGACACAGGGCTCGTGCCATCACTGGAGCGTCCCAGCAGCAACCGACGACAGTCTTAGCTGAGACACACACACATGCCAGGACAGAGGGACTGGGTGAGATTTAGTAAGGTCATGTACCCAGGCCTGAGCATTTACAGGATTTCAGACAGCGCAGGCAAATGAGGATTTCTTTGTGTGTGTTTCTCTTTGTCTGGGTTGCTTTTCCTATCCTGATGCTTTTCCATTACTTTTTCCATTTACTGAGCCACAACGTGGGTATTCCTGAGGATTCGGGAAGAGATGGGCTCAGAGCTTCGCAAAGCCACTCACAGCCCATGTGGATGAAGAGCTCTCAGTCCAGAGCTGCTGACTACTCCCAAGGCTGGAAGCAATTGAATTGAAAACAAGTTTTCTTGTTTTCCATGGTAGGCAGCGGAGGGGAGAGGCGCTGGGCTGCAGGTCCCAAGTCACAGGGCTGAGTCTCTGGCGAGATCCTCCTTTGGCCCCACTTTGTGGCTTTGTTTCTGAAAGCAGAAGCAGCACATCCACAGCGATTCCATCGCTGAATGTTTTTTTCGCTGCCTGTCGGAGCCGGCAGCGCGTGAGCTCAGCGCGGTGTTTCCCCAAGGCACTTTGATCTCTCCTTGCTCCAGACCAGCCCTTCTCCACTGAGTGCGGTGCATAGTCATAAATAAACCAGAGCAGCCAAGGACTGATGGTAATGGCGAGGAGTTGGGGTAGCACATGTGCTCCTGGCGGGAGCCACGCGGCAGCACCGCTACCTGCAAAGCCACAAGCCCTGCCCAAGGCCAAGTGCTCTGCAGGCAGCACCGTTAGGCAGCATCCACACCACGCTGGGCTTGCTGGCACCAGCTGCCCCTGTCTCGCATCAGAGTGCCGTGCAGCGTGGCCTCACAGAGGTCTCCCCCTGCCCCGCAGTCTGAGCGAGCCTCATGCTCAGCTCTGGATGTCTCAATGCAGGATCGGAGGGATGGAGCTGGGTGCTGCACCAGCACCCAGCACCTCTGTGCCCAGGATGCCAAATCTGGCGTGGCTCTGCCCAGACGGGCTCTCCCTGCAGCCTGCAAGCTGTACCAACCTTGCTCCCTTCCACACATCCCTCCTCCGATGTTCCTGCTCAGGCAGCCTAATAAGGAGGCATAAAACCCAGGCACCAAGCACAGCAACAGCACCCGGTGAGGTGATGCTCAGTTCCCCATCCCCGTGCCCGTCAGGATGGAGCTTGGCTGGCAAATCTGTGTCCAGTGGGAAACACCCACCCAGGCAAACAGCCACTTCCCCACTGTTTTCTTTTCCGTTTATTTGTCTCCACACTGGAGACTTTCCTCCCACTAACACTACACTCTGGCTGGAGCAGCTCCCCTGTGCCAGGGCCCCACAGGAACATTGCCCACAGCACTTGTCCCCCATCCCCCAGTTCAGGGTCCCACCAGCCCACGGTGCTGGGGTGAGGGGCAGCTGGAGCGTGGGTGGAGGGGAGGTCTTTCAGCCAAATCCACTTTCGTGTGGGGGTGAGAGGCTGGGCCGCGCTG
>NW_009635819.1:0-6395 GCF_000690535.1 Cariama cristata | reverse complement strand
AGGCCAAGGTGAGGGAGAAGGGGCGAGCCGGGGGAGGAGAGCCGGGGGAGAGCCTCGCAGGGCCTGGCGGGGCCGGAGGGACAAGCCTTCCCCATGGGCTTCCGTGCAGCGTAAGGCATTGTGCTCTGTCCCTGTGCAAGGGCTCGGCCCTCATCATAAGGGACCAGGTCAAGGGAGTGCCTAAAAAAATCCTGTTAATATTTCAAAGGCTGGCAGAAATGCTGCCCATTAGCCGCAAGCTAGGTTATCTAACGCCTAAATAGCAGCTTTCGTCTTCAGAGGCCTTTGTGAAGTGCAACAGATGTTTGCTAGTTGTGGATGGAAAATGAGGGTAATGTCTTTCACTTGATGGCACGAGAAGGCAGAGACATGGTTTGCAAGGATTAAGGACCAACAGGCCACATGGTATCACCGACATGCAAGACGTCTTTAGGGGGAACACTAGGAAAGGCATCATCTGTCACTAGGGTTGGATGCAGCACCTGTGTTTTTTCTGGTAACGCACACTCTTGGGGACCCTTTAAAAAGAAAGTGCTCCATTTTCAACCAAGGGAAAAGGTTTTCAATGTGCATTGCACAAATTTTCCGTATGCTCAGCTTTAAAAAAGAAAATCAATAGAGCTACTCAAAACAATAACATCAATATATGCCTTGATAACTTAATGCTCTGAAGGTGTTACACAGACACTTAACTAGCAGGGAGCCTCACTCCTCGCTCTCTGCTGCATTATATCACCCTTTTTCCTCATTCTGTCAATGAGAGAGAATCAGAAATTAAAACAATCTTGCACCTTCAGCCTCAGCTGGGCTATACTTCCCAGGTGGCAAACACTTCTCTCTGAAAAGAGTCATACAAGACATTGAACTGAACAGCTTTTTCCTAAAAAAAATGAACATTAAAAAGTTCTGAAATGTTAATTATATCCATGTACTGTAGCACTATTATGGCAACATATATCTATTTATTACAATTTTTTATTTATAACAATTCACCCTGTGAATCCCCTCCCCACCCAAGCAACGGGCAGCTGAATGTGCAGAGCACTGGGCATTAAAGGAACAGCAAATTTCCCGCGTTGACCAGGTGACCCTGCTAAAAGACAGGTAGATTTGTAATTTCAGACTCTTTCATGTTGAATTGAGTATTAATTCTGGAAGGTGCTCTGAGCCAAGGTGAGCGGGCACAGTTGGTGCCATGCTTAACAAAACACGGTAGGGAGAGCACAAGAGTAAGGCTAGGGCAGGTCAGAGGGCTGGTGTGGTGCACTTGGGGCTGGATAGCTTGCAGTCTATCTAGTCTTATTAGCAACCATATGGTAAAGCTTTTGCTTACAATATAAAGTCTGCTTTCACACTGCCAATGTCCTGGTTTGTGGAAAATGCTGCTCCAGTGGCATGGAAACAAAAAGTGATAACAGCTGTTTAATAGGTTTATTCACAGCACAGGCCTCAGCCACAGGGGAGGAAGCAGATTCAACAGATTCTTCTGCACAATTAAGGAATCAGATAATTTGAAGTTTTTTATTTTTACAGGAAAAGGAATTTAATTCCTTTTTGCAGCTTAAATACCTAAAACCAACCATATGTCAGAGACTGAAACACAGAGAAATAGAGGAAGATGTGCTCAGCACGTGGCCAGAAGCCAGAAATTCCTGTCTTTTAATCCCTCGGCTGACAGTTGCTCCTTCTATTGCTTTACATAAGTTACTGTAGCCAGTTTGCGTGTTGTTTCCTCTTCTGTGACATGGAGAAAGCTATTACCTATTTTATGCATGTCTGGAATATTAATGAATGTTTTCAAAGTGCTTAGCTTTAGTAGCAATATGCAGAGGATGCCCACCCTGAGTGCAAATTTATTGTCTGCTCTGTGTGATTCACTTGCTCGGATGGGTTTAAGACAGAGCTCCACACCACCACCACCTAGGTCAACTAAGTCAGCATTTAACAACAAAGAGAAACAACAGCAAAAAGTTATCAGTATGTTAAGCACAGAAGTGTTGCCTTTACACATCTGGCAGAAGATGTTCAGCAGATCATGTGGGACAGGGCTAGTTTTTAACATAACAGGCTGGCTACCTATCTGCGAGTTGCAGAAAGAATGATTTATCTGCTCTGACACAGGTAACAAATAACAAACAAATAATGCCACATGAATAAAAACAAAGGAGCAATAACAGTGGTGAGCACAAATTAGATGGCCACTAAAATTCTGAACGAAACTGGTAGCATGGGAAGGAAAGGAGGAGCAAGGAAGTACAGAAATAATAATAATAATGGAGGTGACAAATCAGATGGAGGATGCTCTTGAATGTGCCTGAAATTCTCTGAGGCTTGATGGTTTCTGAGAAATGAAGGGATGGATAGGTTAAATATCAAACCACCTCTCCTCTTGGCAGAACCAAGTAGTGGAGATACCCTTCCAAATGAAGCCTGTGATTACAGCGGTGCCTCACTAACGCTCTTAACTATGGTTTCCTTTTAATGGAACCATTATAGCCTTCTTGACCTGCTCCAACTTGGACTATTTTTGGAGGGTAGCATTGTAAATTGTAAGACTCAAAATACAAGAGTTTTTCAAAGGCTAAATTGGGCACACTGTAAAATTAGAGGTAAAAAAAACCCCAACAAAATGCACAATTTTTCAAATTTGTAGTCAGCCATGCACAAAACCAATGATTGATTGACATGTTTACCAGAATATGGACCTTTTAATGAAGTTCATTAGCAACTGACAGCACATTTCAACAGAGGATTTTGCTTTTCTTTCCTTGAAAACTTTTTTGGTTTTGAAATGCCTTTGATTCCATTTATAAGAACTTCTTGACTGGATTTCACAAATGCATTTGTTAGCAGATCAGATCTTCAGTGTTGCTTATTTGGATGCAACTATGTCAACGGGTGTCATAAATACAATAATATTCTGGGTTGGAGTGTGCTGTGTTTTCTTAGGTGACAGATAGATGCATGGTACTGGATCACAAGGTTACCACTGTGGCATGTTTCTGAACTCTTCTCAATTCTGCTTTACTGAGAAATTAAATGGTGATTCCAGTGCATGATACCTTTGTCTTTTTCATTTCAAATGAATTTTGAAACTGTCTGCTTTCCTTTTATATTACAGTGCCAGATCATTTGACAAATATATGAATTTAAGAAGGAGGATATAAAGTTCAGAAAATTAAAACAAATAAAGCAGTTAAATTCTCCAAAGTTACAACAGATTACAGGGGAAAAATGAGGTAAATTGCCACAAGGGAAATTTCAGAGCTGAAAAACTTTAAAAAAGATATCACATGGCATTAGGTATTTTTATTGCAGACTGTTCCAAAGGAGTGACTTGTGTTCCAAACTTGCTAATGGTAGCTCAGTAATATTACAGTTGTCATTATCTAATGCTATATGTGCACTGTTTAAGTGTTGATTTGACTACATATATTCTGTAACTGTAAAGTTAAGCAATACTGTGAATTAGCCATTTTTTCCCCTTTTCTCAAGACAGGAGATGTTTCCACTTACGATGTCATTTTTAAAAGACCGGAGGGTTACAATAAAAATCTTCACCGATGTGACAGAGAACACGCAAAGAGTCATGGTCTTAACATTAATGAGGAGGTAACCCTTTGATAAATTCGTAATTATCATTTGTTAAAGATATTTCGTACTTTTTGACATGGCTGGAGACTATAGGCATTGTTTTACCCTTTATAATGCAGCCTGTGTGGTAGCAAAGGAATCAGGAGGAGGACATCATTGTCCTTAGCCTGGAGGTTTAGGAGAAGGCATTAGCCAGTGAAGACACCTGAGTTAGCTCGTGCTCTTTGGCATCCCATAGATTTCCAGGTGACAAGCCGTATGCAAATTAAAGCATGGGGAAAGAGATACAGCAAGGCAGACCCTCTGTTACAGAGCTTCAGGGTCACTGAAGGTGACTTCTGAACTGTCTGTGTCCCTCAAGGGTTGCAGTTCAGGTGGTCCTGCAGCTATTTCTGTGATGCTTGAAAACTCTTCTCCCTGCGAGGACTGAATTCAGGAGCCCCGACTCAACCACTGTCCTTTAACATCCACCCTCACCAGCATTTGCTGAGAGAGCCCAAGTCTCTGAAGCTGGTGAGCTTGTTATGCAAACTTACACCAGATTGCCCTGCAGGAAGGAAATTCATTGGGAGCTAGTGCAAAGGAGACGTCAATCAGAAGACCACAGACATGGGTGGAAAAGGCTGGGCAAAGCATTCAAGGTCAGCAGAATCTGGGTTTGGTGTGCAGCCTGATAGCTAAGGAAGTATGCAGCCATGTTTTTAAACAGCTGCATTGAAAACAGAAATACTGTAATACAGATACATATATACATATGTATTTTTCCATGCAGCATCTGAATAATGCACATACATACACAAGTGTATGTATATATATATTTATATTTATACACACATAGGCAGAGGCTGTCAAAAACCAAATGAAATGCAACCTTTGTGTGTTAATGGCCTCAAAGTCCCAATGGGTTTACGGGTTGTAAAGAGATGGGTGGGCTAGGAGTGGCTGCCTGTAATGGTGATTATGTATGGCAGAGATAGAAGGAAGAGAAAGACAAAAGTTAAAATTACTGTAACTGCTGTGTAATAAAACTGTTGTTATTTTGCGACAAAGGCCACTGCTTGTGATTCATCTCACTAGCAGCTACATATGCCAGACATTTCAGTGCAAGTACATAGCCATAATGCCCTTCAACTCTATCAGACAGTGCAGGGAGTATTAGGTGCTCCCAATGGAATCCCAGGAGTGCCCATTACCATCACCTGCTCATGCCTAGTAACTCAACTGCAAATCTGCATGAGGCCAAAAGCCATGTAAATGACTGCTCCAATTAAAAATGAGCCTTTTTATTTAAACAAAACAAGGCCCCCGATACCAAGCCCAACCTCCAGCTGGGAAGTTTATGTAGAAACAGTTTATCAATGCAGTTAAGGTTTCTTACTGATCTCTTACATCAACAAAACTCACTTTCCCACCAGTTTGCTTCCTACAGCAAATGCGTATGGGCTAGAATTCATACCAGCTCTCCTGGGCAGTGCATGCAAGGGACCCTGCCTGAACAGGTGTCCCTTAATCCAGCCCTTAAATTAGCATGGAGACACATCAAACCCATAACTGTTAAATGTTACAACATGATCCTCCTGCACGTGATGACACCCAACACTGGATTTATCCATAACTAAGTGCAGGTCACATACTCAGCTCTTGCTCTTTGGTTACCTCAGTGGCCCTCACAGACTTTATATAATAATGAAGGCCACAATCAACATCCTGCTAGTACAACACGGAAAGCAGACAGGCTGAATCCACCACAGTACACTGCTTTCCTTGAAGTGGAAAAAACCAAACCACTGCAAGTAAGCCCTTCGTTTCCTGCAGAGAGCCTGGATGCACCCACGGAATCCAAGAGTACAGTCAGAGATACTGGGTTTAGCCACACATAGCACACTGACTGCAGTGGAGCATTTGCACAAGGCTGCCGTTGCTGATTTCAAGTGTTAACAGTGCTAGAATTACACGCTACGAAGGCGTGTAACAGGATGCTTCCCAGCCAACTGTTGTTGGAAAATCTGAAATTTGCTGAATGCTGAACCCGCAAAGATGAAATGCCACTGTGCATAGTCAGCAGTGTGCTACCAAGGATGCTGATAACTGAATCTTGTTTATTTAAAGGGAACACCAACTATCGGAATGACATACCGCTATCTGTCATTAGCACTGTAAACCCTGTATCACTAGCAAAGTCTTTCTTCTTGGTACAAAGATTCTGTCATTTCTCCTTTTTCACCATTTATCCACAACTGGGGCAGGGGAGGAAATGGTCTTATTTTTTGCCTGCTGCTCTTCTTGACCTGATTTTTGTTTTGTTGGGGTTAAAAGTTGGTGTACTGAATAGCTTTTAATGGGGTGGAGCAAGGTAGGCAGTAAGGGTCAGAGGAGAGTTGGGGGATGAATGATTGTTTTGGAATGGGCTTTTCTGTTGTTTGGGTTTTTTTAAAATGATTTATAGCATCTTCCCAAGAATCTCAGGTCTAGCTGTGCTTGAGTGTGGAAATGTCTCTCAGCTGACTGCCCTGCTAGGAGACCCCTCAGATCTGTGCTCCCACCTGCATCCTCACAGGAAATGCAGGGGCTCATGTGCTTCACGGGTTCTATCATAAATGCTGATACCACTCAGACTTGCTTCTGTTGTAGCAAAGAAGTAATTCGTTTGCACTTGAATTGTGGTGTGGCAACCACATTTTGATTCTCCTTTTAGATATTATTTATATTGTAAGACTAGGTAAACACATTGGGGACCAAGACTTACTGTGTTAACCAGTGTGCAAACATACAAGCAGCCTGATAAATCTGGGACCTTTGGC
>NW_009635818.1:991-9025 GCF_000690535.1 Cariama cristata | reverse complement strand
TTTGACAGCCGCGGTTGCTGTGTCGGCATCGCTGGGATGAACCTGGGAGAGCCCATTTCTGCCTGGCTGAAATGACGGAGAGGTTTGCAACGTGCCTGGCTCCTCGGCTAATCTGCAGAAGCTGAAAGCACCCGAGAAAGTAATTTTAGGGCTGGCAAATTAGGAAACCGCTGTCTCCTTCTGTTGCTATCACTCGCAATAAGAAGCCAAGGCCCAAACCAAGATGTGAAGCAGAGAGCGGAAGAGGGGACCCCTCCCGTGCTGAATCGTTGGCAGTTGGTGCCTGTGCCGTGGCGGTGGGGCACGCTCTCCGTGCCGAAAGCCTGGGGCCCCGGCTGCTGGCCTCCTCCGTCCTTCCCCTGCTCCTGGGGGCAGAGGCACCAATGAGCTGGCAGTGACACCGGCCGGTGTCCCACCAGCACGGCCTTTGCTCTCCATCCCCTGACCCCATGGTATGGGTGATACCCAAATACTCACGTAGCCCCTTTCCTTTTTACCCTTCCAGGCTCTGCTTTCTCCTTGGAGGCCAAGCCAGAGCAGAGAGCCACCCGGGATGAAGGTCCTCCTTCTGTTCCTTCTCTCCCCGCTCCAAGGTAGACTGCCCCAATTGTGTCCTGCTCCGGGACAGTAAGCCAGGTTTGGGCTGCTGAAAGTAATTGGCAGCCCTAAAAAATTGGCTGGGGGGGCACTGAGGGGTGTTTGCAGCTGCAGCTTCCACAGAGGTGAAACATCTCATGGGCTGACATGCCTCTGGTGGGGTCTCTGGGGCAGGACATGTCCTTTCCAGGGAAAGGAGATGCTCTCCATCCATCCCTTCTGGGGTCGGAGAGGTCCTCTCAGTCTCTGCCGACGTGGGTGGTGGCACCTGGGAGAGGGTGGCCTTGAGAGATGGGAAGTCCTGCTGCCCAGGGAACCCTGGCGAATCCTCGCGGCGTGGCCGTAGGGACATCGGGGAGGTGGCCGATGGCACCCAGCCCGTCCAGGATGGGGTCGGGATGACTGGGGCAGAGCGCCTTGGGTGCCACGCACGACAGCCGCTGCGGGGGTGCGGCGTTCGCCGGGGATGGCCGCACCTCCGGCTGAACCGGTGTCTCTATGCACTTGTGCAACGCAGGAGCGGGAGCCAGCAGCTGCCAGGAAGAGGACTTCCGCTTCTGCGGGGACCGAAACCAGACCCAGAACAGCTCCGTCGTCTACGAGCACGGCCCCGCCACCATCTCCATTGAGAACACAGCCCAGGCACTGATAATAAAAAGGCCCTTTTTGCCAAACAGGAGAAACTCTTACTACAAGTACAGCTTGCCCCCCGCTTTGGGCAGGTACCGCTTCTGCGTCTACTGGTTCAAGACCAACAGGACCCTGAGGCTGGTGTACGGGAAGCAGAGCTTCCTCCTGGGTGAGGACCCGTCCAGCAGCATCACCCGGGGGAAGGAGAGTCAGAAAACTGAAAGAACCAGCACCTCTATCTTCAATGTGTCCTACATCTCAAAGGGTGGGAAGAACACCTCCCTTGACAGTGCAGCTGAATACTTCTTCCCTGGTAAAGGCAATTCAACATTATTTCAATGAAATAAAGGGTTCGTTGCATCCCCAACCCATTCTCTAGCCATCAGCAGAGCGTTGGTGGCGTCCCAGGATGTGCTACAGCATGATGATGTGAAGACACAGCTGAAGGGTGATGGAGGGGAACATAGGTTCGGTTGAAGGAGCCCAGAGGCAACTCCTGGTACCCAGGCTCCCTAGAGATGAAGATGGAGAGTTTCAAAAGTGTTTTGCCCCCTAAAATCCCGGGAAATTGTGTGCTTTGCAGAGGTCTCCGAGGGTTCTGTCTGCAATGCTAGGCACCTAGCTAGCCTCAGCCAGCCTGGTCCCGATGGCCTCGGTGGGAGCCGAGCTCTGGGCAGCAGGAGAAGCCCTCTGGGTTGGGGTATCCATCAGCTCTGGGCTTGGGGTCACCTTGAAACCCTCTGCTTTCTGCTCCTACCAGGGCTGTGCCCGGCTGGTTCGGGGCACGGGGAAGCTGGCTCTGCTCATGTGTTTCATGGCATTTCCCTTCATGTGTCCATCAGCCTCTCCAGAGAGCATACCCGTCTGGGAGCAAGATGTGGAGGAGCAGCTCTCTGCTTTGGACAGCCTCATCGCCCAGCCCCTGGTGCCGGCGACAGGAGCCACAGAGCAGCGGACGGTTCGGCGGTGAGTTCCCAGCTTGCGCTGTTCCTGTTGCCGCTGATGCACTGCCCGCTGCGTCCTGCTCACTGCGCCCTTTCCCCAACAGAAAACTCAAGGAGCTGGAGAAGATGCTGGCCAAGGTGGAGCTTGAAGGGCAGAACCAGACCTTTGGGAAGGCCACTGTGCATGCGACTGTCCTGAGGGTCCTGCCCACTCAGGCTCCTCGGCATCTGGTCTTTGCTTCCCAAAGAGAGGTGGGTCCTGGGCAGCCTGCCCTGGTGCTCTTGGCCCACCGGCATCCTCTCCCAACGTCTCTCCTGGTGAGTCTTTCCTTGCAGGAGGATGGAGAGGTCTATGGGTTCGCGGTGGACCTGCCGAGCAGCCTGTTTGTGATGGCAAAGGAGAGGGAGGAGGTGGTGGAGCACAGGGTGCTCCTCATGGACATCAACAGCCAAACCATGTTCCAGGTAATGCCCATGTGCATGGCGTGGTGGAGTGTCCCTGCCATGCTGGGGGCTCCGGTGGTACAGAGCAGCAGGGATGCTGCCCAGACCAGGCTGCTGGTGCTCGCTCGGAGAAGATGCTTCAAAGATGAGCTAGAAGCTTGATGAGGAAAGAGGCATGGGACCTCCTTCTTGGGGACTCTCACCTGCTTCATGCCTGGCAGCGCTCCCTACCCACACTGCCACTGCCTCCTCTTCTTCTCCAACAGGATAAAAACAGCAGCCAGGTCCTGGGTGACAAGGTGCTTGGCATCTCCCTGGCAGACATGGTGGTGGCCAACCTCTCCGACCCAGTGGTCCTCACTTTCTTCCATGACCAGCTGCCGGTAGGTGGGGAAGCAACCTCATCAAACCTGATCCCACCGGGAATGGAGGGGCAAGGAGGGCTTAGGCCCTGCCAGCCTAGTGAGTGGTCACAATCCAGCAGGTCCATGCCCTTGGCCTGCCTGTACAGGGTCTGCTATGTCTTCTGGGACTGTATCATGATCATGGCTTCACCGCGTGCACTGGTGGTGGTGCTGCCTAAGCCTGGCCAGGAGATGCTGCTTTGCAGATGTGTCACCTCCAGCACAATGTCCAGGGCTCGGGGACCCTTTGAGTTAACAGTCCCTGTCAGGCATCGGCTCAAAGCTGAGCCCCTTGTTTGAAAAAGGGGACCTGGGAGGTGGTATCTGCTCCGTGAGCTGCCAAGAGAACGCTCTCTGCCAGGCGCCCACTCCCATGATATGGGAGTTTGTCTCCTGAGACCATCTCACCTCCTGCCCCACCTTCTCCCCTATCAAATGTGCTCGCTGGGCAGCAAACCCACAGCCACATCCTGACCAGGGCCTGTGGTTTTGTTATTGCAGAGGAACGTGATGCTACTGTGCGTCTTCTGGCAGGAGGACACCACTGGTGAGTGCTCCTGTACTTGGGTGTGAAGCCAGGCGCTGCCTTCGCTCCTTTTGCAGGGTACCACAGACCTGCTGGTAGGGGTGAAAGTCACCCTGCACCTCCCTTCCTCGCTCCAGCTCCATAAACCTTTCCCACGGGGTTGATTTCAGGTTTTTTCGCTCCATAAGAGCTTTCTCCCTCCCTAGGGATGGGTCCTGATGCTGAGGATGCTGTGTGTGTGTGTGCTTGGCCTGGGACAAGCTGGGACACCCCACTTCTGTCCTCCCCCCTGCCATGGACACCTTGCCCTGAAGATCCACAAACCCAAAGGAGATATTACTGCTGCTTACCGGATCGCTCTCCCTTTCTCTTGCGCAGCCAGCCCTGGGAGCTGGGACAGCTACGGTTGTACAACAGTGACAGGGAGCAGCCAGACCGACTGCAGATGCAACCACCTCACCTACTTTGCTGTGCTGATGGTGGGTACCACCTTCCCGCAGCTCTTGACATCGTTCCCACTGCCTGTTCTTCCTCACCATCTCTCATTCCTCCTTCTCCTCAGGTCTCGTCCCCGGAGATCGCCTACATACACAGGGATTACCTGAGTATCATAACCTACATTGGCTGCCTCATCTCAGCTTTGGCATCTGTTTGCACCATCTTCTTCCTCTACTTCAGGTACAGTCTGACAGCTCACCCCACGCTCCCTGTCTGCATCCTGTCCATTGCCACTACACCTGGGTGGGCGCAAGCTCTCCAGATGCAGTCAGTGGCCTGGCTAGAAGCATGATGAAGGAGCCATGCTTGAAGAAAGCAGAGTTCTCCTCTCCAGAAACCACCCCCTTGGTCAGGTCTCCTGCAGGCCACTCGAAAACACCGGCTGTTTTCAATGATTTTGGAAAATCAGCTTGGTGGTTGTTATGGATCCGGCAAACAGAAGCCTGCAAAGATCTTTTCAAGGGCCTGGTGGAGAACATGAGTGTCTTCTCCTGAGTCACAGCACTGATCCTATATGGGTGATTCAGAGCTGAAATGATGTCACTCCCTACCCACGGTGGCCTAGACCTGAAATGTAGGATCAGCTGCAGGGACCTGAATTTGCACGTGTGACAGGTGGTCCCACCCATGGGGTTAGGCTCTCAGCCCCTGACACCACCAGAGGGGCTCCTGGCTCTTCTGACCGGGGCGAGTTGCCCCATGTGTAGCTGTGGGGTGTTGTGGGGCACCAAGGATGCTGGCCAGGCATGGTGGTGAGCTGTCCCCAACTCGATTGTCCAGAAGCAAGCAGCAAGACCAGATCACGAGCGTGCACATCCACATGAACTTGCTGGGCGCCATCTTCCTCCTGGACGTCACCTTCCTCCTCTCCGAGCACTTGGCTTCCAGCAGCAGCCAGGTGGTCTGCAGAGCTGGGGGACTGTTCCTGCACTTCTCCCTCCTGAGCTGCCTCACCTGGATGGGCATCGAGGGCTACAACCTCTACCGGCTTGTGATCGAAGTCTTCAACGCCTACCATGACCACTTCCTCCTCAAGCTCTGCCTCGTGGGCTGGGGTGAGCATGGGGGAGGCAGAGATGCCCTGAGGCCATGGGCGATGGGGTGGAGGAGCACCCGGGTAGGACTTTCCCACCATATATGGTGCCTGGATGGAGACAGAGATGTAGCCATGGGGGAGCAGATGTCTGAAATCAGAGGGGTCTGTCTGTTGAAAGACTCGATGGAGAAGGAGACTCGATGGCTGAGAGCAGAAGCCGATGCTAGAGCAAGGGTGGGTCACCTTGGGGGTCACCCAGCAAGGGAGGTATGTGAGAGCCACGGCTTGGGGTCTGAGTAGTAATGGGGTCCTCTCTTTCTGAAAGAAACATGCAGGACAGCCCAGAGAGATGGGCTTGATGCAGCAAGCACCCATGCATTTCTGCCGTGCTTTGGGCAGGAGGCCGCGGTAGGGAGATCTCATGATCTTTTGTGGCCTAAAATTCCATAGCCCTGGGTGCCCCTCAGCTGGGGTTGGTGCAGCACAGCTTGGTCCCGGGCTGGGGCTTACGCCAGGCATCCCTGTTGCATGCTCCATCCTTGGTTCCCCCTTGGGAGGGAGGATGTTGGTTTGTGCTCTATGTGGGCAGAAAGGGGCAACGCATCCTTCCAGAAAGTCCAAGGACCAGGGACTGCGGTGGCTGCTTCACTCTGTTCTTGCCACCCAGGACTCCCCTTCTTCTGTGTGGCACTGATCTTCCTGGCTAGCTGGACGAACTACGGCCCTGTCTCCATTGCTGTCTATGAATCCGTTGGCGGCAAATCCACCAACGCAACCATGTAAGTCATGGGAAATGGGTTGCCTGGTCCCTAGTCTTAGATGAAGTCAACTGGCTAAACCTTCACCGTGTCCTACAGGCTTTCCTTAGCCCACCTGTGGCTTTTCTGGGGCTTTGTGCAGGGTGATGGTGGGGGATCCCCCCTCCCTGTTTAACTAAGCTGGGCGTTGGGTTTGCACCACACCTTCATGTTTCCCCCAACCCGTCCAACTCATGTCCCCGTGGGATGACACAGTGTAACCCTCTGGCCTTTCACCTCCGTCCAGGTGCTGGATCACGAGCCCCCTGATCCATAACATCGTGAACCTGGGTTTCTTCAGCCTCGTGTTCCTCTTTAACTCGGTCATGCTGGGGGCCATGGTCCGGGAGATCCTCCGGCAGAACAAGAAAGACCATAAGCTCAAGCATGTCCTAGCCCTCTTTGGGCTGAGCATCCTGCTGGGCATCCCCTGGGCGCTGGTCTTCTTCTCCTTCACCTCCGGTGTCTTCCGCCTCGTCTCCCTCTACATCTTCACCATCATCAACTCCCTCCAAGGTGAGCCTGGGACACCGGGCTCCTCTGAAGCACAGCGGGGCTTTCATGGGGTATTGGTGGGGTGGTGATGGGGTACGAGAGGCGCTGTCCCTGGCAGGCTGGCTGGCTCGCTCTCGGCTGCTGTTGGTCCCTCAAGGGCGTTCACCCACCCTTCCTCCTCTGCCAGGTTTCCTCATCTTCGTCTGGTATTGGACCATGGTGCTGCAGGCGAGAAAGTCCCCTGACTTGCAGAGCAGCTCTGACAGCGTCAAACTGCAGCCCAACAGCAGCCAGAGCCACCTCGGCTGAGCCCTGCGGTGGCTGTGCTGTGCCATGCTGGGGCTCCCCGCACGAAGGATGGCCGCAGGAAGGACAGATACCGTCCGCTTTGCTACTGCACCCGCCCTGTAGGGCTGCTAGGAGCCCAGGGACCAGCAGTGAGGCCGGCCGCCCTGAGCCCCTTGCCTCTGCCAGCCCCCTCCCCAATTTTCCCACCCCACCGCATCCTGCCAGGCAGTGGTGCATCCCTCGGCTTGGCATCCTTGGGGCGGGAGTGAGGGATGCTTGCCCAGGCAGTGGGGGCTGCAGAAAGTGGAAAGGGCAGGGACAGGGTCCCCGGTGCCTCCAGATGTCCCCTCCTGTGCCAGGGATGATGGGTGGGAAAGGCCCCATCTTCAGCCCTTGCTGGTGGTCACTGAGAGGGTCCTTCCCCAGTGAAGACGGAATAACTCTGCCCCTGCGACACCCTCTAGTAGCTGAAATAATCTATTTTTGTTATTTTGTTGAATGTCTATTTTTGGATGGTGTGACAGTTTAATGAGTGCGCCCACACACCAGACTTGTGCCCATTAAAGTTGTTCCTGCTTGGAGCGTGGCTCACCGGGGTCTCTCTGCTGGGCGCGTTGGTGGGCTGTCCGATGGGATCCATCCCTCGGCCAGGGTTATCCCATCCCTGGGGCAGGAGCTGCATTTCACCCCGTAGGATCCTGCTGTGCTGGGACTGATAACGGTGCTCCCGGGAGAGCACTGGCAGCCTGGTGCCGTAGGGGTCGGGGTTATGGAGTGGGATGCTGTGGCTCAGCAAGCTGCTGCAGTTTCTGGGGACCGTCACTGCCCAGTGAAGAGGGAGGCTGGCAGAGGACGGGAATCCGAAGCAGGAGGCTTCGCACAACGGGAATCGCCTCCCTTGGTGGCTGCGGGGCCAGGCAGAAGCGCGGCTGTCCTGGCTGTGCTGCCTGCGAAGACAGCACCGCATCTCCCATCCCACCAGTTCCCATTCCGGATGATGCTCTGCTTGTGGCTCATCCACCTCCACCCGGCTCCAGCTCCCGGCTGCGGCAGGGAGACTTTCCCAGGAAGGGGATGTTTTATCCCCGGCAGCTCGTGGCGATGCCCGGTGGCATGCCGGGTGGCATGCCCAGTTTGGGAGAGGGCTACCCCCAACACATCACTGGGCTGGTGGGGGCCATCGGCCAAGGATTTGGTAGGATGGAGGGGAGAAGGGGAAGGAAAAAAGCCCCGCATCAGCCAGGGGAAGCAGCCAAGGGGGAACCGAAGTGGCTCTGATGGTTATCGCAGGAGGTCACTTGCCAGCCCACAGGAAGGCGTGCGGGGTTCGCAGAAGGGAAATGAGGACACGGCTGGTGCTTCAGGGGCAGGTGGA
>NW_009635818.1:0-904 GCF_000690535.1 Cariama cristata | reverse complement strand
CAAAGCGGCATGAACCTGCTCCTGGGCACCGTCCTGCTGCTCCTGGTGCTGCCCGGTGAGTGGTGGGTGAGGGGGACGCGGGCACCCCAGGTGTGGGAGGGTGCCTGGGCTTGGGGCGGGGCGGGTACGTTTTCCCATGGGAAAGTGCTGAGCCAAAGACCATGGTGGGGTTTCACCACAAAATGCGGCTGGGCCAGAAGGGAGGGTCCCCCTGGATTGTGCAGAGAGCTGGCAGAAGCAACCACGCAACCGGCATTGGGAAGGGGGGGGTGTTTGCTGCTGGGGGCTATTTTAACACCTGGGTCCAGCAGTCCAGGGTCTCTTCTGTGAGCCACCCCGAGGGGCAGGACATGGTGACATGTCAACATGGGTATGGTGCCCTTGCCTTTGCCAGCCCCGACAGCTGTCCAGTCGCTGCCCCTTTCGACCCTGGCTGCTGCCCATTTCTCCTGCCTCCCCTTGCCCCCTGGGAGCAGGGGGAGGACTGACCCTCCATTTCAGGCTTTTTTTCCCCCATTCTCCCATGTGCTCTTCTTCCAGATGCTGCTGGGGGACAGGAGAGCTGTGCCGGTGAGTGGTCTCTCCCATCCCTGCCCTCGCCCTGGTGCCCACCCAGTGCCATGGCACGCAGTGCTGCTGCCCATTTCTCCTGCCTCCCCTTGCCCCCTGGGAGCAGGGGGAGGACTGACCCTCCATTTCAGGCTTTTTTTCCCCCATTCTCCCATGTGCTCTTCTTCCAGATGCTGCTGGGGGACAGGAGAGCTGTGCCGGTGAGTGGTCTCTCCCATCCCTGCCCTCGCCCTGGTGCCCACCCAGTGCCATGGCACGCAGTGGTCACCCTGTTCCCCTCCTCCCCAGCCCTGAGGCGGGGTGACAGGCACCACCGGTGCTGCAACACGGTGGA
>NW_009635817.1:796-1360 GCF_000690535.1 Cariama cristata | reverse complement strand
GTCCCCAGGGCACTCTGATCCCTTCCAAAGGGACCTTTGTTCAGGAGCCTGCTGTTCCCGCCTGGCTCCTGGGGCTGTGAGCTGGCAGCTGCAGGCAGGGATGGGGTTTTTCTGGAGCTGCCCTGCTTCCCAGGGCTCGGCATGGGAGCAGGCTCTGGCGTGAGGGCCGGGGGGACCCTTTGTACCACGAGTGTTTTGCCATTGCTCCCATCCGTCCCACTGCTCCTGCCACCCCCCTCATGCTTGAGGTTTGCCTGGGGTGTTGCTTCGTGCTCCAAGGGATGCTGCCAGAGGCACCTAGATACATCCGTCTGTCCCTACGCCTCCTGCCGCAGGAGACACCGTGGGTCTGGGTTGGAGCTGGCCGTGGGGAGAAGCAGGAGGGGTGGGAGATGCGGCGAGTGGCTGCAGCGGCTGGAAGAAGCTCCAGGCGCTGCTGGGAGGGTTTGCACGTGTTTGTGTGCTGGGTTCGCACAGCGCTGTGTGGCCCCAGCACTCGGCATGTGATCCTGTCCCTCAGCCGCCCAGCCTCTGTGCCCAAACCAGCCTGCCCAGGCTACACTG
>NW_009635817.1:0-330 GCF_000690535.1 Cariama cristata | reverse complement strand
GGCCCTGCCGTGCTGTGCTGGGAGCAAGGCCACCCTGGGCAATGGCATGCCTGGGGCTAAACCCACATCCCCAGCCCGGAGCAGCTCTCTGGGCCGTGGATGCCTGCAGCAGGGTCAGGGGCACGTAGCCCGGGGGGTGCCGGGGCAGTGGGTGCCGCTGGCTGCGCACCCCGTCCGGGGCTGAGCCAATTGCCTACTGCACGCCTGAGCCGATTATGGCTCTGATAATAGCCCAGGGGATTAAAGGGCTGTGCTCGCTGTCGCTTTGCGCCCTTATCCTCCTCCTCATCAAAGAGGCCGTGGGGCGCGGGGCTGCTCGGGCTGAGGGCC
>NW_009635816.1:2721-2956 GCF_000690535.1 Cariama cristata | reverse complement strand
GGGAGGGGGCTCCCCGCGGGCTGAGGCAAGGTCTAGGACCTGCGGCCCTGGGCTGGAAGGAGCCGGCTCTGCTCGCCTCGGTAAGGCATTTACGATCTCCCGTTTTGCTCTTTTAACTCCCCCGACGCCCCCGCCCTCCTTCCCGTCCCGCTTTACAGACTGTCCCAGCGGTGGTGACACACACACAGGCACACAGAGGCGTTTACCAGACACAAAGGTCAAGGCTTTGTCCCGC
>NW_009635816.1:0-2649 GCF_000690535.1 Cariama cristata | reverse complement strand
CGAACCGAGCAGCAACCCGGCAGAGAGCCGCTTGCTTTGCATCTGCACTAAACTTTGCCACTTACCCGTGTTTTTTAATTTATCTGCGCTTTAAATGCACACCCCCCCCCCCAATACCCTGCACCGGTTTATTTTTTTTTCCCTTCTTTCCTTTTAACGATCGAGACCGTGCTAGTCGCCCCTTAGTCCCTTCGTTCTTTAAACAACATGATTCATTTTTGTAACCTTCCCCCCTTACCCCCCGCCCCGGCTTTCCTAGGCGAAGCGGAGGGCTTGGGGCGGGGGCTGCGTGTTTTTCTGAATGGTGGCAAGGAGGAGCATAAGGAAAGTGGTGATCTCTTGCTGCTGTCGAGCTGGCTGCCCCGATCGTGGGAAAGTGGCTGCACGTAAAGCAGCAGATTCTTTGTCCCTGTTGTTCTTCTGTAATCGATCTCACTTCAAGTCGAGGGGTGGAAAACTTCAAAGGCAGATCAGGCTGTTGGAGGTCGGGGCAAGAGCACAATCAGCTCGTAATGCACCCACTTTGCCTCCTCCCCCTCGTACTCCTCCTCCTTCAGGAGCCGGGGGTGTGGATGGGGTGGGGGTGAGGGGAAGAGCCCTCCGATCTCTTAAAGTACATCCAATCAATAAATAAAATGCAGACTTTGTGGAAAGAGGGAGAGAGGGAGGGAAAAGAGTCGGAGGCGTTAATGCACCCAAGTCAAACACACAGGCTCCTGACTGCACTTTTTCTGTCTCTCCTGTCTTGTCTAAATAGCTGCATTCTAGTTATATATATGGAATAGTGGTTCGCCTTTTTTTTTTCTTCTTTTTTTTTTTTTTTCCCTTCTCTAGGTCAATTTTAGGACTGTACAGTTTACAGTGTAAGTTACTATAGTAGAAAAAAATAGCTGCTTGGCACCAGCTGAGGCTTGTCCTTCGTAGCGTGTAGTACAAAGCAATCTACTGTGGCATGCAGTGTTAGCAGTGGAGGGAGGGGGAAGCAGGGATGATGCCAAGACAATACATAACCACGCTGTGGACATCTGCCATTCAGAGCCAGCTGTGGCTGGGACTTCGGTCGTATCTGCCAACATGTGAAAACTACATCTAGGAAGGGATATCCGAAGTCATGGAGATGTGCTCTTGCGCTGAAGTACGTTGCATTCGAGCACCATTTTGACAGACTGGAGTAGAAAAAGCATGTAATTATTTTTGTTAACAGTGGTTTGTGGCATTTACTAGATAAAATATGTGGGATGTCAGAAAACTGCATGCAATCAGCTCTGGATCCGCGCCCCCAACCTGCCTATCACGGTATCTTGAAATTTTTAGTACTGTGAGAAAGTTGAATTTAACTTTATGTGATCAATGATTTTGTTACTTTATACTGCTTACCAGTATGCCTTGATTAAACATTTAAATACGCTTTGATTGTATCGTACTTTTTTTTTTCCTCCCTTAGCTAAATGTGCAAAATTCAAAATTACTGAACTTAGTGAGTAACGGTTTAGTAGAGTTTAGGTTCCTCCCCCTGCTCCAGTTTATGCCCATCTAGCAGTAGAAAAAGGCATAAAGAAGCTGCTACCCAGGCCTATCTCTGAGTCTATTTTGGGATTCCCTTGCCATAAAAAAACCCTGGTAGCACATAGTGGGCATGCAGCTGGAGCAACCTGTTTTGGATGCTGGGTTGTGCCAGGACCTATAATTTAGGGTAGTCCTGTGGCTGCTGTAACTTGTGAGAGGAACTTGATTAGGCCCAGACAGAGGAGAGGTGAAAAGATAACAGCGAGTCAGTCTGGCATCTCTGGTACCTTAGGGGTCAGCTGTGTTGTGCTAAGGACAGGGGTTTAGTCATTCTCAGGGTTTTTGAGATATGTAACAGTGGTTTTTAATAAGTAATAGTATTTTAGCATTCTCCACATACATAATAACCCTTCAAATATCTTTCCACTTGTACAGTCAGCAATGGTCAGCTTCAAGTGTTGCAGCAGTAAAATGCTTACATATTATGTGTGGCCACATAGCACAGGTGGAGCTTATGGCAACACCCTGGGCTTGTGCTGGGACATTATAAAGCTCATTTCCATTCAGTTGATTGCAGCCTTCCAGTTATTCATCCTTTACATCCTAATTTTCCATCTGGTTTCTTTCCCGGAGTGAATTTTTCAGGCGCTATTTCAGAAAAAAAAAAAATCAGCTCTGTTTAAATACAAAGGAAAATTGACAATGCTGAAAGCACTTGCCTATTGTTTTACATTGTAACCATATTCTCAACAGGGTTGGTTTTTCAGTGTTGCCGGTTAGAGAGCTAAAAGTAGGAAGGAACCTCAGTCAATTAGAAACAAGCCTTTTAGCGAAATACTTGTGCTTGGTGTGATCACTGGGGCTGGATTTTTATCAAATGAATGGGTTATTTTTAAAAAAAATTCCTTACATCCAATTAACTCAGCCCATGCTGGCTAAGAGAACTATCGTTGCATTGTACATTTGCACATGCAATAGGAATGGTATTGCAGGAATAGGGCTACCATACATCTGACTTTTTTCCCCCTTGGATGACAGCTCTCCTTCCCCTCACCCGCCCTCTGGGTCCCATCTGGGTAACCTTTTCATAATTACACTCTGTGTTTTAAAATCTCTGCCAGAGTGGGAACTGGGGCTTTTTGT
>NW_009635815.1:0-9306 GCF_000690535.1 Cariama cristata | reverse complement strand
TGCTCTCCTTTCCCCCTCACCAGGTCTGCAGCGCTCTCTGACCCCGACTGTAAGACCCCACTCTTTCGCTCCTAACAAAGTTGCCTAGTTTTACTGTGTGATGTTTTTCTTGGATGGGACTTTGCTGGGTGTACTTTACACATATGACATTTTTTCCCACAGGTTCTAGAGAGAACATATCTCCTAGTGCTGCCAAACATGAAAGCTCTCAGTTACAGACTAAAACCTGCTCTGATCTTGGAACAGAGAAGAAAACATCTGTCATATTTAAACATGTTCCCGAATTCTCCAGTAATGAGGTTAGCCTGCAGGACAGCTCACAGGCAGAAAGCATGCAGGCTAGCCAGGAAAACCTGTGCTGTGGAATCGTTAGGCCTGCCCCTGAGGAGAAGAAACTCCAAACCTCCAGAAGCTTGATGAAGCTGAGGAGACGGACGAAGGCTCTGGTATCGGAGGAAAGGGAATCAGTGCGCGATGTGCATCTAATCAATGCTGATGAAACGGTGAAAAATCAAATTGCCAGTACGGAGGAACTTCGGTCACCAGTCTTCAGGCGAAGCAGTCTCTCGAACACTGAGGAAAACACTCAAAGAGCATCCAGACAAGCACTTCTGCAGAGAGAAGAAAACAGTTTCATTCCTTCCGATGCAGCGTTCAGAATTGTACAAAACACTCTTGAAGACAGTGTCCCTCCAGGAGTGCCTGAGCTGTTCCCGTGTGCGCTGAGGGACAACAGTGATGTCTGGCAGCCGGAGTCCCCAGATGCTGTGGCCATGACCAATAACTGTGAGCCTGCACGGTCATGTTCAGAGAAGGGTGACTCTGTTTTACTTGACACCAGTGGTGATGGAGGAAAAGAATCCTCCAGTATAAGAGAACAAACGGACGATGAGAGTATGTGTGAAGATCAGGGAGAACTACGTAGGCTCTTGGATTTCATGTCAGAAAATGAAGTATTGCCTGCTGATGGAAATAACACTATAACTAATGAGAGCAAGAGCCATGAAGGAAATCAAAGTGACACTAATAGCTTAAATCCCTTTCCTACAGATCTTGCTCTGGGCAATGTTGAAGAACTGTTGGAGAATCAACAGCTTGAAATTCAGTCAAGACTTTCTGATCCAGAAGAGGTGACAGCTCCTGAAAGCACACTGAACTCTTGCACGGTGGTTGAAGGGCTTCTCTTTCCGGTTGAATACTACATCAGGACAACTCGACGCATGTCTAATTGCCAGAGGAAAGTGGACCTTGATGCTGTAATTCTCAGCCAGCTGGGCAGAAGCAAGAAAGGTCAGCGAAGTAAGTGCAAGCAGAAAGATGCAAATTCAGGTCGGCCCTCCCAAGAAGGAGTTGAAAATGATTTGGAGTCAGGGATTGTGCCATTCCCTTTTCTTGGTGCAGAAAACGATCCAGCAAATTCAAGCAGTCCTCAGAAGTCTCTTCCTGCATCCAGTGGTAGTAGCACTTCACTTGGATCGATTTCTCAAAACAGTATCACCAGCAGAAAGCGAGATCAGAGACGATCACAGAAGAAACAAAAGGGAAGAAGAAAGTCTACGTGCAACCCCCCTGTGCATCAAGTGTCACAGGAACTTATAGAGAGTTTGGATCTCAAAGCAACAAAGGAAAGCAACAGTCTGCTGTCAAATGAGTGTCAGAGTGAAAAGGAAAACTGTGATGCTAATCTTAAAAAATCATCAGATGAGAGAAGGTTGTCTGCTGCTGCAGCTCTTGGGTCTGGAGAGACTGAAGTGACTGGCACTATACAGCCAACGAGTGCTGATCCTCCTCCTGGAGAAAGCCAAGCGCTTGGCAAATGTCATAAGACTCTGTTAGACCAGGTTCAAAATCCACTTCAGAACAGCGATTCTTTGAACCCAGGGAATGAAACTTTTGCAAGCCATACAAGAGATCTGGAAGCCAACTTTACTGTGTGTCAGGCTGATAAACATCCAGTGGAGCACGGGAAGAATCAGCACGTGCAAGGAGCCTGCAGGGCTGAGCAGCATCTAGCGATGAATGTCCCCCCACGCCGCTCCCTGCGTTCCTCTGCAAGACAGAGAGCCAGTGAAGTCTCAAAAGGTACTTTGTCAAATATAAGCACTCCCTAAAACTACAGCCCAAGAGCAAGGCACAGAAACGTCCCACTGAGTCCATGCACTGCTGATCATGCCCTGCCATTTTTTTTAATTCAAGAAAATATCTGATCTGTGTTAACTATTCTTTTTTTTTTTAAATGAGAGAGATTTAAAAAAAATATTTAGATCATTGTGGTGCCCGTGTTCCTTGAATAATTCCAGAAACTTCTGCTTCAGCACAGTGACGGGGAGTGAACAGCAGTGCATGGGTGAGGAGCAGGGCTGAGAACTTCTTAAGCTGCCTTTGCTGTTGGAGGAATTGTGAAAGTGGACCTGATTTTCCAGCAAATGGATGTAAATCTGTTTCTTCAACTAAGTCTGCATATTAATGATTTTTTTTTTTTTTTTAGTGCTGACAAGTGTGAAACACAGAGTAGCATTACAGTCTGAGGGTCTGTGAATACTGTGAAAAGAGAAAGTTGGGAGAAAACCGAACAAAACAAACTGACCAAGCACTCGGTCAATTCTGGCAGTCTTTGGCAATGACATTTTAGCTAAAGGCTTAATGCAGGGCGATTGCAGAGTGTAATATCTTTCCAGAAAAGTGCCACTTCCACGTGTTAAGATGGATATGGCTTTTTTTTTTTTTTAAATTGATTAGAGTGACACTCTGAATGAGAGATTCTGAAAAGGCTAGTTGCTCGTTATTTTATGAGGTGATGTTCTCTCTTGTATTCTTGTGTTTTTCTTTGTCTAGATAAGAGCAGAAGAGGACGTAGCTATCCAACAGGTTCAGAGAGTCCTGCTTCTCTCGGCCTCCCTGCTGCGGACCCTGATACTTGCAGCCCTCTCTTCTCCTTCCGCAGTCTCCAGTGGCTGGCCCCCAGACTGGGTATCAGAGACTTTCACTTACCGGATGAGGAATTTGGACTACTAAAACTTGAGAAATTAGAATCTTCACCTGTGAATGACTTGGAGGTTTTTGTTCCTAGTGTGTTTGTAGATGGTGTGGCTTCAGCGGACACACAAGATGCACAAATCAATCCAGAAGAAAAAAGTTGTGAAAGTAATTTGATTTCACCTTTCAAAAATGGATTGCCCAAGTTACCTCACGTAGAAAGCCCAGCTTCCAAGAAGGAACTTTCCACCCATGAGTTGCTGTTTACTCCCACGGGGACTGTCTTAGCTGGTGCTCGCACTCAGCCTAAGTCTCAGATTTCCTCATCTGTTTTCCCTGTTGTGGGTGCAACCCCAGCTGTTTTACCATCAGTAGGCAGTGAGATCTTCCCCAATACACCTTCTGTACCTCCCTCGCAAGCGAGCCTGCGTTCCTCCAAAGGTGCATCTGCCCAGGTCGTGGATGATGGGGAATGCAAAGACTCTGCCATTCCACTGCAAATGGACAACTGTGGTGCAGCATCTGCTAGAAAAGAGGAGGAACAAGGTACGACGTTTCCTTTAGAAGCTGCAAGAGGTCCCAATAACAAATTTAATGAGGCTGTGGCCTTGGAGAAGCATCAGCAGTCAGAGAGCAAACAGCAGAGATCCTGCAGAGCTTCTGCTGGACAGGTAACAAGCTGGCCTCTTTGCCAGGGGTACTGAGCCAGTGGTTTTGTGGGTGAATCCCCTTTTCCAGAGTCTCACCTGACTTCAGGGGAAAGACCTGGCATGCTAGCCCTGCATGCTGTCTTTTAGCTGACTTAGTAAACGTTTGGTTTTCATCTGTTGCCTAAGGTCTTTTGACCTCAAGAGCAAATTCTTTAAAATCCTGCTTGATGAAACCGGAGAGGTGGGTTTCAATGCTTATGGCAGGGTGCATGTCTGAAACGTGAATATGAACAAAAAGTTTCTAGTACCCACATAGTGTTGGTCTACCTTAAGGAAAATTTTCAGTTAGGATTTGGTAAAGGAGATTAAATGACTTGCATGTGGGATGGGTACTGAGAGAATGACTTGTCTCTGAAAGCTGAGAGATGCGAAGTGGTGGTAAAAGGTAATTTTCAGGTGAAACCAGGAAATAACCTGTCTGAGATTTCTGGTTTTTCAAAGACATGCAAGTACAAAAAGAGGTGCTCCTACCATAGCTCTCCAGCAACAGCATGCAGAGTGAATTCACGCTTCTGCCTCATTCTTGCAGGTGCTGAATGTAATTTCAAAGTTGAATTATCCTCATTCTTTACTTGTTTGTGCAGAAAAAAGGTGTAGCAGAACAGTTGACTCCAGTACTGCTTGATGGCCTGAGAGAAGAGAGCTTGCAGCTTGTATCAAAGCTAAAGGTGGGATAACATCGCGTAACTGTCTGCTGAGTCAGTAGCAGCTCTTTAATACCAAGTTTAACAAAAGTGCAATAAAAAATGCAGAACGGGTAGCTGAACAAAATAGATTGCTGTCTAATTGATCAATTCTGTCTTCACTTGCGGTAAGCATGCTGAAAGGTTAGATGGCTGTACATCTCCTTTTGACTGATGATTTCAGTGTTTGTTTCTGAATAATGAATGTCTAAACACATGCAAATGTCTTAACAAACAGAACTGCTGCATTTTTCTTCAGCCCCAGGTAAAATGATCTCAGCCCTCATACCCCTGTTGCCTGCCCTGTCGCTTCTGTGGCCTCCTGTCACCATTTCAGGCACTAACTAACCCAGTAAAGAGCAAATTTTGCGGGGGACTACAGCCCTGCCAAATGCACGTGTTGATGTTCATACCCTTCTGGAACGGAGCCTTGATTGCACATGCCATGGCCAAGGCAAATCTTGCCCAGGACTGTTTGCACAGCTGAGCCGTGGGCTGCTCTTCCTGCAGAGATGTCCTTTCACTGCCCGCTCTCTCACAGCGAGTAGAGAAGGGTTGGCGGCCAAGGAAGCAACATCTGTGGGAAAGCCTGTGAACTTGATAGGGGCTGGGTCACCTCTAGCCTTTCCAAACCAAACTGCAAAGTTTTGCTCAAGAAGGAAGCCTGGGGGGCTAGCATAACCACCCAACAATAATATGGCTGAAGCTGGAAACTTTTTTACAAGGAAGAGAAGGCCCTTGCGTTGTTCAGTTTTAAACTCAGTCTGTGCTATGCAAGTCCTGTCTCCCGTTTGTGCAACAAGGGAAGCAAGTGCAAGACTGCAGGCAGGTGGCACTCGGGCTTTGTTGTGGCTGTGCCGTGCTACCCCCAGTCCTGTCCCAGTTTTGGACTCTGCTGGGTCCCTGTCGTTCCAAGTGACAAGTGATTTTGGTGAAGTGAACCCATATATTTGCTGCTCTGAGGGTGAAACCCACCAGGCTTGTTTTCCTTGGTTCCTTACTGGCACTTTACTCAAAATTAAACATCGTAATTGTTAAGTTTTAGCCTCAAATTCTCATCACACTGAATATCAAGCATTTTTCTCAGGCTGAACCTCCAGGTTAGATAACCATGTCTATCAGAAGAAAACCAGCACTGTTTTTTTGGACAGGTTTCATCAGGTTCCTGCGCTGTGGATGTGAGTACCATGTGGTGGGAAGCAGCTGGCTGCAGAGAGCTGTGTGTGGTGACTGCTTGTGAGAGTTCTGTCTCCCTGTGGAAACCTCTGGCATCCGACCACTGGGCAAAGGTCTATACTTGGCAGCTCGGAGAGGTATGAACACAATCCTTATTTCTAGAATTTAGGGCAACTTTCCTCCCAAGATATGACGAGTTTGCAGTCTTGGGTGCATGGTAAGTTCTTTAGGTGACATAAATTTTTCATTCCATCAGGCAACAGAGGAGAATGATTTGCACTGTTGATGGAGAAGGCCAGTAGCTTGTATGGTCGCATGTCATCTGCTGGAATTTGGTACTTTGTATACTGAATGGTGGCTGCACTTCAGCCACTGGCTTATGCTCTCCCCTTAAGCTCCCTGGAGACATTTTTTGTCTCTCCTAGCAACACGGATTGTTTAACTAGGTAAACAGTCAGCAGAGAGGTCAGCTGTTAATCTAAGAGTGCTTCTTCAGAGGGATCTGAAAATTAGTTCTGCTCCATGTCATTTTACTGGAAACGCTCTAGAGAATGGGAATAAAGTCAAAGGGACATTGTGGGTGACTCGGAATTCTTGTTTTGCCATCCTAGATTCCTGTAATACAGATTGTTCCTCTGCCGGACACCTGTAATCTCGTGTGTATAGCGTTGGGAGATTTGGAGATTGGAGAAATAAGGTTTTGTATTTATTTCTTACTAGCACTTTGCACCCTGAATAGCTGCAGCTTAACTCTCCCCTTGTGTAGTGGTTGAAATTCTCTCTTACTAATGTGTCACTTTCTCAGTTGCTTTAACAGTTGGATAATATGGAAAGGATTTCTAAAAATCAACTATAAAGCCTCGCTTATTCGCCCCTAGAGGTGGTAGACTGTTTAAACATATGGTTATTTTTATGTGCTGTGGCATGTTTGAGTTATGCTTCCTTCTGTCATTATGTGTACTTTTCTCTTAATTTAGGCTCTTGCTTTATTCTTCTGAGAATGACTCATTCAAGCAGTCACTGGTAAAAACTGGAAATATAAAAGCTGCCCTCGGGCTAAGGGGTAGGAGGCTGGTCAACAGCAGCAGGACTGTGCAAGAGCAGCAAGTGGAAGTGGTTTCGCTTTCAGAGACGGGAAGGTGAGTCTGCTGGTTTTGGGGTGGTCTCAGCGTGTCCGGTAGAAGAAAAGTAGGGAAACATCTCAGATGTAGAAAAGTGTTGGCTTCCTCTTTCTGGAGACGTGCTGAGTAGAGAACACATTATTTTGACTGCTTTTTCTCACTTGCTAATCTGCTATTCAGGAGCAAGGACGGACAGACTTTGATGCCTCCCGAAGAAACGGTTTTAGCTTTTGCTGAAGTTGAAGGAATGAGAGAGGCCTTGGTTGGCACCACTGCAGTGAACGGCGTTGTTGTTTGGTCAGTGTTTCCTTTGCAATTAAATGATTTAGCAGACGTTATATAGGCTGTTGGTTGGCTGCTGGTTTGCCTGTGAAATGGTAATTGTCAAAGGGCCTACAGTCTGGTGCTTTATACAGTCAGATAGATAGTGAATGAACTATGCCGCTATAATTCCACTTGCTTTTGCATCATATTCATTACATCTCTTTCTGGGGCCTCTTGTCTTGTCTTAGTTTGGTTTACATGAAACCAAAACTGTGTCCGTCTTGCATAGTGGTGCAACTGTGGTTAGAAAATAACAGATAGAGGATGGAAATGCAGTCAGAATTTGTATTTTCACCAACTGCAGGAATCTGAAAACAGGCCAGCTGCTGAAGAAGATGCACGTTGGTTATTCCTACCCAGCTTCAGTCTGCCATCAAGCGTATTCCGACTCTGTACGTGCGTGACATTGATATGTGGTTTATGCGTGGACTCCGGTGACTAACTGTGGTGGGGACTTAAAGGATTAGGGTTTTTAGAGTGGATTGAAATATCAGCTCTATTTAGATACACTGAAGATATTTCAAAGGAAAATAGGTTAACTAGGAGAAATAAGCCACACTGGCTACCTCAAATTCTTGGCTTTCTGCATTGTACTAATAAAAAGAGTAATGCGTTAAAGAGTATTCCAAAGCAGCAGCATCTTGCGTGTGGGAAGCAGAAGTGCTGTTGCCCAGTACTGGTGCTTTGTAAGTCTCTTCCATTTCACAAGCCGGTAGCTGCCAGCCTGGTGGTGGCACACTGCCATTGTCGGAAAACCGATGTGAAGTGGTTATTATTTACACATGCCCCTGAGGATACCGACTCCTTAAAACCAGGATTCGTACTAATGATTTTTTCGCACTTGCTTCTACCTGTGCTATAATTCCAGATGGATTTTTGTAGTTTATCAAGGATTTGATTGTTTTCAGTGGGCGTTTAACCTTTTGGGACAAGAATGTCTTTTCCGATAATGATGGCTTGAGTCAGACTGTTTGGGACTTCTTCAGAATCTCTCTCCGAGGGTATTTCACGCTGGCCTGTGGCCGTTCTGAGAGCCACTGTTTTCAGCTGTTTGTGTGGCATTCTTGTTAAATTTTAAGCTCCTAGGGAGTAAAATGAGGCCCAGAAATTTTACTTTAAATGTCACCTCATCCTACAGCAAGTTTAGCTTTTTCAGACAGATAAGTGCATAAATCCGTTGGGTCACTGAGCTGTGTCATTCTGCTGTATTGCATCAGCCCTTATCAGTCAGCAGCTGCTTTGGGTTTTTATCTAATTTGATAAGGAAAGTAAATTATTTCTATTTTATTCAGTAAAAATAATGCATCACTGTCCATGGGGCTTTGATTATAGAGAGAATGTGGCAATTAATTTTTGGAAAATTCTTTGTGTTTTTTCCCTTCTTGCTGTTGTTTTTAGTGATGTATTTTTCCTCTGTGTATCAGGGCCTTCTGTTTGTTGTTTTAAGTCATCCACATGCCAAAGAGAGCGAGTCCTGTGGAAATCCCGTGTTCTGCGTGATAGCGTTCAACCCCAAAACAGCCAGGAGCAGGGGAGTGATGTTCTCCTCCCTCCCACCTGGGCATGCTGGAAGGCAAGTACCTCGGGGATGCTGCATGCTGGCTTCATGACTCCTTCGAGGCGGTTTTGGGGGGAGAATCACTTTACGAGCTGAGTGGCACTGCTGGCAAGGATCCATTTGCCATCTTGCCGGTGATAAGCGGGCTGCATCCGTCCCTGCCGTTTGTCCTGCGCATAGGCTGGAATGGGGCGAGGGTGTTGGCTGTTTCCTGCCCGCTTCCTGCGCCGGTCTGTGCGCTGACCTCTGAGCTCCCGGCGTCACTGCGCGGCAAGGGCTCTGCTCACCAGAGCTCAGCTGGCAAACGGGAGCATTCATCTTCTGCGTGCTTATGCTTTTGTCCTTTCTCCCCCTACAAAGTGATTGTGGAAATGCTGTAACTGGGTTCACCAGGCAAACTCCCCTGAGAAAATGTCTGCGAAGCAGAGGTTCTGAGCCTTGCACTGTTAAAGAGCACTTGGCTGCGTTTATTTATGTTAAGCAGTGGTTTGCAGTCAGATGACCTTTTCCTTCCTATGTCTTGCATTTTGAAGAGTAAGCCGTTTAAGTGCAATGCACTTACGTAGGAAACGTGATGATGGATGTGCACAAATATTAGCGGACCGAGATCTTGGCTTACTGAGCAATTTTCAAGTATGTTCTGAGACTGAGGGAGGATTGCCTTGACATCCTTCGTTCTCAGGTGCACGGAAGGTACAACATGTAACGTGGCCTGGCTGAAATTTGCTTATTAATTTTTTACCTGAAAAACCAGCCGA
>NW_009635814.1:0-4168 GCF_000690535.1 Cariama cristata | reverse complement strand
TAATGCAATAATTAATTAAAATAACTTAATAATTAATAAAAAATAACTTAGCTTTTTTCTGCTTGTGCTAACCATTGCATTCACAGTGATTGCAGTAAATATTTTCATGGTGGGTCTCCGCCTGATATTCAAAAGGCTAAACATAAGAAGTGCAATGTTATATATAAATAAGCAAAAAATAGTATTTTCTGATTTTTTCAGGTCCATGCTGCAGTTCTGAAAACACTGGAGAGTGAATCTGTAGTTATGCTCACGTACTGCCACCTTTCTCTATACCAGAAGGTAAATGTGAGATACGTAAAATTTTAATTGAATGGTTATTCATCAAATGCAACAGAATATCATGAACTGTGTTTGTGTATTTCTGTTGTAATACCGCTCCCCTATTTACCACCCAGACTTTTGTAATTTGTGAACTTGCTTATCCCAATTTCCAGAGGGAAATCCTTGTCTGCCTTCTGTGCTAGAAAGTATTGTGCATGACAGCAGTATTCTTAACAGATCATTAATAAACAGTGAAGAATCTTGAAACACTTGCTGGAATAGCACCTGACAGTCAACATTTCACAACTTGAGCATAAAAACGTACCCACATCATAAAAACTGTTATAGTAGGCTACAATAATGAGCAAATTAAGGTCTAAAGCATTGAACCTTAGAACTGAGGGAAATGTTTAATTGTTTGTATAACAGCTGTCCAGAACTTCATTGTGTCAAGCAAATGCTATTAGTGAAATAACTCACGAAAACCCCAAATTAACTGAAGGAAAAACAAACCAACAGACAGACTTTATTACTGCATGAGCATAGAATATTAATTTCACAGAAATTAGTATTCTTTTTGAGAAGGTGTTAGTGGGGTGGTAACATCTGTACCAATTATTTGCTTTGACATCCTACTCTGCTAATATAGGCTTCATCCACTGATGCTATTCATACCACTTAAGCCTGTGTGCCTTCAAGCAATGCATTAAGCAAATTGATTACCATCTCTTACGTGCTTATTCTTTCTTTTTTTTTTCCCCTGAGAGGGAAGTACATGCAGTTGGAAATTGTCTTCTGTGTTTTTATGTACTCTTGATGGGCACAAATAGATACATCAGTCTGACTAATCTATATGTCAGTCCATCTGATATAAAGCTAGATTGTGAGAGCACGTTTTGCAGTTGGAGCAGGAAATGGTGAGGTTTGTGACAGTCTGTAGTTCCTATGGTCGTCTCCTCCATAGTCATGGGCCAGTCTGTGGAAGTACATTATCTTCTGAAAAGGCAAGCTCTGTCTTTATTTCTAGCACTCTGCTGTGCTAGCAGAATGAAGTTGTTGAACATGGTCCTTATGAGGACCCAAAGATAATTGTAAAAAACACAAATGGATAAACGGTGAAATATTACAAAATTCAAAGTTGCAAATATGACTTAGACGTCAGTTTGCAAACGGGCGTATATAATAAAACTTAAAACTTCTTTTTGGATTCTAGGTTCTGAGGTTTTTTAATCTGTATTTCTAAATCAGAGTATAGATATGGCATTCATACATTTAAAAATGGGATTAATTTACCCTTAGTACTGTATTTTGTCACTTAATTGGGTTCTTAATTAGGTAAAATCATTGTAAGGTTTAAGTTCTTATACCTTCTAAAAGTATAGATCCTTTTATTTTGATAGCAGAAGGTATTTGGATCTTCGCTATTCGTTTACCTTTCAAGCCATTTCTGTTTTCCCAAGTGCATCTGCCCCTTTCTACTTTGCCTTGAAACACAGGGCTAGATATTCCTCTCTCATCCTCCAGTGTAATTGTCCTTATCATTCTCCCTTAATGAAACAAGTTTAAAAAAGTGAATTTAAAATATGATTCTTTTCTACCTGATAATACAATTATTTTCTACCTCATTGTTTTCTGAGCAGAGGAAACAGCTGCAAATTATTGTTTGTTGTCACTCTGTTCTTGCATTGGTAATGACATACAAATATTTATTTTATCCTTATTAGATCGTCCTTTCTATTTCAGTGTAACTACAGAGGTGACTGTCACAACAATTTAAATGCAACAATGTGAAATCATGAGTCATAAGACTGGCAAACCCATACAAATTACTTGAAATAATTTGTTGTATCTAATTTTTAAATTTTTAAATCAATGTCTTCCCATCACATTTGATGACAATATTTTAAAAGAATTAGCATAATTTTATTTTTAAACTGGTATATATTGAAATGCTAAAAAGTGGAAGTAAATAGTATTAAAGAGCATACACCTGTTAAGAAATGCATTGAATTATATTTGGAGATAACCTTTCCCTGAAATACATCACACCAATAAAGATGAAAGGTGGTAAACCTGATGACATAATTTTTTGCTGAGGCACAAACTGGCAGTAGGTGTAAATCATTTACACCATTCCTTAGAGATACAGCCTGCAATCAGTTTAGGCCCCCAGTACCAACTACCTTTTGTATTGTATTTCCTTGCCTTTTCTGGTGTGTTGGTTTTCTACACTTACATGACCACTCATTGGGATTCTTGTTCAGAGTCTCCAGGCAAGCACTGAGACGATGGTTGCCAGATGAGAAGATGACTGTCCATGCAGTGCCCCCCCTGAGTGAAGCTGAATTCACCTCCTCTTTTGCCAGTCATGATTTTATAGACCTCTCATGACATCTTTCCTTCCACTTCCCAGACTAGGACATGGAGACCTATTTTGTTTGGTCATTCCTTTTATGGAAGATATTTCTTGTCTTTGATCATCCTTGTTACCTCTCTTCTTTTTTTCCAGTTCTACTATCATCTTCTTAAGATGGAAGAACCAAACCACAGATGCTGTTTGCAGGTGCTATACAGATTTATATAGTACCATAATGATGTTCTCTGTTCTATTTTCTATTCCTTCCCTGATTATTCCTAACATTTTATTTGCTTTTTCACTGCTGCTGCACACTGAGCTGATATCTTTATGAACTTTCTCATAAAATTACTTTTTCATAAGCCTTTTATCATTCTAAAATTTGCTTTCTGAGAGGTAGCAGCTAGCTCATAAGCCTGTCACTGTCTCATACCCTAGCTTCCCATTCATTGCCATGGCTCACATTACTTTTTAGAAACTATGTCACTGGCAGTCATACGTGTATTTACTAGACTATCTTACCATGCTGTTAACAGGGAGACTGTTAGAACTCAGCCCTGGCAAGGAAAATTATAGAGTCACTGTAATTTGGATATCAATTGGGCAGTGAAGCTCAGGGCAGTCAGTACAGAGCACTTACAGCCATAAGCCCTTTCCTTCATCAGCACTGAGCTTTGATGATACCATAGAAAGTAACTGCCTGTCAGTCATGATTAAAGAGCTGATTCCCTCACACCTCACTCAAAAGCCCCACCTTGTATAGAACACATAGTCTCGACAATCTGCAACTGCAAATTGCAATGGAGAATAGCTCACTCCACTTGCAAACATAAAACAAAGTTACTACAGGAAAGAAATCTACAAGCAGATGAGCTAGAAATAATGAATCCTTCTTCTTTACAAAGAATAGGTTTCATGAATCCTCTCCTATTGACTGCTGTCTACGTTCTGTTTTTGAGACCAAATGGTTTCTTGTATGTGCTGAAATGAAATCATTTGATAGAGAGATGACAGGCATACTGTATACTAGAAGAGCAGCTGTTTGCAATATCATAAAAAATCCTGGCAAAACCAAGGATATTGAAAACAGCTGCTAGACGCTTTCCAAAGTAATGTCATTATGTTCCTCTACTAATTCCTGAGAGCACAGTTCAATTTCTGAATAGTAAATCTTTGCATTTTATTTCATAGCAGCTGAATTAGGCTTCTACTTCTTAACTGACTTGTAAGCGAATCTTCCTTTTTCTGTGAATTTAGAAAATTATACCAAGACCCAAAAATTTATGAATTGTCTCCAATATCATTTACCAATGCTTAAAAAAGAAACAACTCAGTCAGTGGACTAATTTACTTTGGGGCTAATTTACTAATTTTATGTTTGTTTGCTTGTTGCATGTGTTTCTCATTAATAACTAAATAGAATCATAGAATCATAGAATCATTATGATTGGAAGATACCTCAAAGATCATCAAGTCCAACCATATACCAATGCCACCATGCCTGCTAAACCCACTAGGGGAGACCAACCTCCACCTCACTACAACCTC
>NW_009635813.1:65557-66143 GCF_000690535.1 Cariama cristata | reverse complement strand
GTGGGACTAATCCAGGCAGGTCCTGCGCAAACACGGCACTGCTGCTGCTGTCTGCGTGGCCCCAGCTGGTATCCGCAGGAAAGAGTTGAAAATCAGATGCAACTGCTTGGCTGGACCAAGCCTTGCCTTGCCCGTGTCGTTCACCAACTGCTTTTTTGAAGCCCTGAAAGTTAAGCAAGGATCTTGCCTCAAAATCAAATCCCAGCGGGTCTATTGACCTGCGGCAGCTGGAGTTTAGTACCAGTGAACTGCAGAGTGGTAGCATCCTTGACTAATATTCAGAGTAAGATCTATTAACCTATTCTGTTTTCAAGTGTGTCTTTCACTCAATAATATAGAGCTTGCTGCAGAAACTCGCTGAAGCTTGTGTTTGTCTTCTTCAATCTCCTGGCCAGGCCCATGCTTTTCTGCTTAGCTGCTTTCAAGCACATCTCCTAACATGCTTCCAGATGCAGAATGACCCCAAAGGCAGGTCCCAGAAAGCAGCCTGCAGACCTCAGAGCGCTAACAAAGCATGGCTGGTGCCCCATCTCCTCCTGGGATCTGGGCAGGCAGCAGCAGAGCCAGGCTGACCTCCGTGCTCAGC
>NW_009635813.1:62719-65546 GCF_000690535.1 Cariama cristata | reverse complement strand
TCCTTGGGCGCTGGTGCAGCGACACAGACCTGGCCTCGCCTGAACAACCTGGGCTGAGACCCAGCTGACCTACCTTCACGTGTGTGGTGCGTGGGCATTGATACCCGACCTAGTCAGCCAGGAAGAGCTGCTTGTAGGGCACAGTTTACCTGGTCCATTCTAGACAGATGCCTGCTTTGCAATAAATCACCCCCAAAGTGTCTCTTTCTGCCCAGTGACTCCACGGGGAGCTGGCAGTGACTAGCTCAGATGAGGCATGTGTGGGTGAAGCCCAGCGGGCACCAAGCCTGCGTTCAGGCTTTCAGCGGGAGCCTTGCAAAGGGCCTGTTGTGGTTGGGAATCTCAGACAACTGATCAGCTGGGGTATATGCAATATGCAGTTGTGGCTGCTTGCTGTTAAAATGCTATTTCCATTACGGTGTTGCAATCTGTGTCTCATAAAATAACCTAGCAGCTGGATTCTTTGCTCAGCAGAAGGAGGATTGTTCCTCTCATCTGACCTCCCTTCTCTGAGGGGGTCCAAGCTCCATCTCCTGCTCCTAGTGAGCAGTCACAGAGGCAACCTCCTGGGCAGGCATTCTCCATCTCCGCAGCTGAAACTGTTCTCCTGTGTAGGTCTCTTGGAGACCATGAACAAATACAGTATCAGCACCTTTACATTCCTTGATAGAAATGAAGTTACATGGCCAGAAGCTGAGGCTTCTGATACTTATTGGAAGTGCTATTTATAATACCAACATGAAAGCAGAGCATTTATGCACTAGAAGTACATTCACTTTGGAGAAAAGCACAAAAACCCAGTAATATGATCACACAAAAACTACTGGGGGAACTAGACCCAGTCAGGAAAAGTGACCTGTGCTCTTTCCTAATCACTCTTGAAACTTTCACAGCAATGTTAATCCCAAGGTCTCAAAGCACCTCAGAGATGTGTAACAGGTGGAGACGCAGGAATCAAAAGCTGTGGCAGAACTCACACTGACATTTGTAGACTTTGGATAAAATTAATGCATAATGTGTAACAGGCAGCTGGAGGTCAGAAACTGTTGCCCCCAGCTACCCTGCTTGAAGCACCTTTCTTCCTCTTCTAGTCTCAGCTTATCGGTGTCATCACTCCAAAATAAATGGCACCAGGGTTCACATCTTGTAACTATACGCACAGAGACTAACCGAGCTGTTGAATACCAGAGAGGCTGTTGCCATCATCTAGTCTGACCCTCTACAGCACACAGCAGCCATTCTTGACTTCTGAAGTCTTCAAATGATAGAAAGGCCTCACAGCCTTAGCTAATTGTTCCAATAATTAAATGCTTTTATTGTCTAGAGCCTGCACTTCATCCTTGCTCTCAGTCCATCTAGTGGCAGTTTTCAACGTGGAATCTGTGTTCTCAAAGACACTTCTGAATGAAAAACGCACAAAAGCTGGTTTAGCAATTATATGAGGTTTCTAACATTTAAAGCTGTAGTGCACAACATAAGTATTATAATCTGTATTTTATGAAACAATATATGTTTCTTTTACATATATTCAAAGTATCTTTTCATATATTGTTCTATACAATATGCAATAAGTGTACGTCTAGGTCAGTCAGTTCTGTCTTCCCTGCTTTTGCTCTACCAAAGACAGGCCAAAGAAATGAATGGCTGTGCTCTGGCTCAGTGAGACCTGAATTCATTCTCGATTCCTTCACAGGAAGGAAAGTCAATAGCAGTAGGGGCAGCTGATAGGAAAATTGTGTTCCTTTTGCATAAATCTGATACTCCAATAAAGTCTTCTTATTCATCGATTTTGTAGATCCTGAGCAAGGAAAGTAGTTTTGTGCATGGCCAAAATAAGATCTTACGGTGAAGATGAAGATGAAGAATTAGTTGGGGCTGGAGATCAGCGTTACCCATATTGAATCAACAGTGTGAGTAAGGAAGGACGTAGCTGCTTTATGGTCAGCACACTTGTTTCCCCATGCAGCAAGTTGCGTGGGACTCACAGGATGCCTTATCTTGCCGGAACGTGCCCCCCAAAAGGCTGAGTACCCCAGCTACACTCACCTCAACTGGACAGAGGCATCCTGGGCAGTGTTAGCTCTTAGATCTGGCAGCTCTCAGATTCATGGCGCCTCTTTGTAGAGCTGTCGGTTGTTCAGCGGTTAGAGTATGCGAGCATCACTGCGAGGGTAGTTGCTTTTCACCCAGCTGTTGGCCAGCTGTGGGAGACTATGGCACCAGCAGTGCTGGCCGTGACAATGTGTTTGCATACATGGATGTTCACAGCATGCTGTGATACCGTGTTACGCTGCTGTGGGTTTTTTTCCCTGAGAAGGAAGGAAAGAAGTTTGTACAGTTCAGCAGCAGGAACAGTAGTAAAGAAAGGTAAGTTTTCATCCATCTCTTTTCAGGTTTCCTGGCTGAAACTACAGCCTGTCTCTGCCTCCCCTTAAAAAAAAAGGTAATTAACTCTTAATCACAAAAGTTGAATGAGAGGAATCGAGGAAGCAGAGCAGCAGCATAGAGAAATGCCCAGGAAAATAAATACAAATGCCTGTGTGTCTTCCTGTAATGAAAACAATGCGGTTAACTTCTTCAGGTAATGAAGAATTAACCCTTATATGTGCCAGGCATGCCTGTGGGTAGCTTGGTGTCAGAGTGATAGAAAGATCAGCATTACAGCAGTACTACCAGTTACCACAGAAGTTCTCTATGTTACTGGAAAACCACTTGCATAGAAATTGAATGTATCATATTTACAGCAAACGAATGCAAACAAAGGTGGGTTGGAGCTCTGAATGTGTGGCTAGCCCTGTTGGTGCTGGAGGGTCAAACAACACTATAA